>NC_064852.1:110879455-111179455 GCF_024139225.1 Suncus etruscus | reverse complement strand
AATATTGGATGGATGCACACAAGAGGGTTAGTCGCCCCTTTCATTTCCCTGTGTCTTGGGTCTACTAGGAACTAACAGAGGAGATTTAAGGGTTTTCAAAGCAAGAGAAACCTCCAGATGCCTCTGTTAGTTGCTCATGGGATCTTGCGTGGATGAGTCATGTTTGTTTCCTGGGACACATTTCTGTGGAACTAGCTCAAGAATTCCCAAAGGCCCTCAGTGAGGAAAGGGAGTCTTTGGAAGAGGCAGGGATATACACATGAATGAGGCCTCTTACATTTGAGTCAAGAGAGCACCATGTGGACCAAAATCCAACCCAGAACATGAATGCCTATGCTCTCCTTTCAACTCACCCCATTTTGGTCAGGTGATCACTTCTGAAAAATTACATGAAAAGTTTCCATAAATCTATGGAAACCCCATTTGACTTTATAAAATTTCACTTTGGCAAAGATCTGCGTGCTTAATTGTGGCCAGAAATGCTCATGATCCCAAAGACTTCTTTTTTCTTCTAGAAAAAGTAGTCAGGAACCCAATTTTTGCAATGAAATGTTTTACCTCTCTTTTTTTTTCTTCCCACCAAATAGTGCAAAAGAGAAACCAAAAGTATTCTGCATTGTATTTTGTATTTCACAAAGGCATATCGAACCAATAAAATGGACTACTATGTTTTGTTCTTGCAATCTGAGATGATAATATTTAAACTTTGCCATCAAATTCAGAAGTTGGAAGGGGGGTCAGGGGCTACTGGTGAAATATCTAAATACACTGGAAAATCCTCTGTGGAAATCCCATTTATTTCCCCTCTCATTCAACAGACATGGCTCATCTGGAAGCTTATCCCAAACTAAAGTTTTTAAAAAAATCTTCTCTGGCTTGGAAATTCAAAGGAGATTTTTTTTAAGCAAAAAATCGTTATTAGTTCTGCTATTCATGCATGAGGTTGGCTGTCTTTTTACCCTGTTATAATCAGGCAATCAAAGATGCAAAAAGGGCACCAAAGGTGGAGAAATGAAGGGAACGGGTATTTGAAGAGCTTGGCAAGAAAAAGGTGTGGAGAGAAGAAAATAGTCAACATGAAATTCACCTTGGGATCTCCAATTCTTTTTTCTTTTTCTTTTTTTTTTTTTTTTAATAAAATGCAGCTTTCTCGTGGAATCCAAACATAATACTCATCACCACCAGGTATGAGGTTGGGCCCATTAACCTTGAGCAAGTTAACCAGAAAGTGGGACAGGAGCCAGTAGCTGGAAGCAGCATTAGAGGTTTCCACATCTTTGACTTACAGCCATGTGGTTGAAGAAGGAAGTACAAATTAAAATATTAAAAAAAAAAAGTCAATGGCTTAGAAACACTCTTTTTTCTATACATTAAACTCTGAACCCTGGATCCAGCGTGTTTGAGCGAATAACTAAAAAAACCAAAAACCGAAAACCCACCATGCCAGGAATCTCCCTTATAAATCTGGGATCTTCTGGAATATTAGGAGGTAAGTGTCTCAATGAGAAAGCGATCGAATATATTTCAAATATCCACCAACACCATTTTCAATAACCTGTCCTCTTAGGAGAAGACCCCCATCCCAGTATTTCTTGAAAAATCTGTTCACATGAGCAGGTATCCACCAACCATCTCTGCCAACTGGGAATGCTGAAAGGTCACTGCTCACTGATGACCCTGATGTTTGTAAACAATTTGAGGGGCTACTCTACTCCAACTTCCATGGAAAGGACAGGTTGTTGCTCAAAGGTGTCAACTGGGCCAGAGAAGAATTGTTTCAAAGCCATCCATTTCGCACCCACCAAATTCTCAGGCAAAATCTCACAGTCAACAACATGACTCGGAAGCAAAAGCAAGACCCCCACCCATCACGGTTCACGCAGCCCCTGCTCTGCTAAAAGTCAGGAGCAGATTACAAAGGACCTCCCTGATAGAGAAGAGAGGAATTACTACTCATTTTAGATACTGGTGAGGACCAAAGAACCTTTGTTCGGCCACATTCAAATGGTTCAAGACCACAATGTCAACAGGGAGCAGAAGAGCAATGATTACTCTTCTGCAATTCTTGGCTTTTTCTTTTCTTTAACTTTCTTTTTCTAATAGAGTCTTGCATTGGTCAGTTCAAAAAATTAAATGAACTATTCTAAACCCTTAAGAATAGAATTTCAAGAGGCAAGAGCAGCTTCAGCTGGGGAGAGAACATTTGTAAATTGTGGAAGCCATGGCTAATGCCATCACTGGTGTGTGTGTGTGTGTGTGTGTGTGTGCACACGTACATGTTTGTGTGTGCGCGAGTGTGTGTGTAAGTTCACGCTGAAAGCTGCTCGAGAAAGGGAAACCAGAAACCAACAAAATCTAGGATGTCTAAAGTTTCATCTAGTGCACAGACTGGAGGTGCCACAGTTTAATACAGCTGAAGTACAGGGTCCCTCACACATCCTTCATCCAGAAAAGATGCAGCACACATTCAAATCGAATCCCGTGGTACGCCCAGATAGACTGGCCACAAAACACACTCAAATGCAGTAGAGAACTACAAGATTGTCAGCAAGCATGCTCCAGAACTGGTTTCTAAGTCATGTCTAAGTTTTTAAATCTTTGGAATAAAACTGATTTCTTTTAATACCCTCCAGGAACAACATATCCAATAATTTGCCTCTGGCAAGTGGGCAGATTTTGAGTATGTGTGTGTATGTATATGTATATATATTGTTGTTGCTGTGTTGGTCTATTGAAAAAAGGACAAAGAAAGAAAAAAGGAAGAAAGAGAAAGAAAATCATAAGGGCAAGATCTCAAAATGCCCCATGTGTCCAATAGGCAGCTACAACATTTGTGTTCAGGAGACTCCTTTACCCTCCGATGAGCAGTTTCAACGTTTCGGAGAAATTAAAGTTGCAGAGAGCTGAAAAACCCAAGGCCAAGCATCTTGAAGGTTGCTGTCATAAATGCATGTTTCTGATATTTTGATTTCTTTTGAAAGACTTCAGTGTGGCATCCCAAATAGGGAAGGAGTGGCATCGTAACAGTCAATGAGTCAAACAGTCAGAGGAGGGCAGAGGGGAGCCGGCTGGGAGGAAGGGGTAGCAACGGACCAAATGCCATTTTTAGATTTGAGACGTGTCTTGAAGGGATGGTCCCAGAATATACAGAATATACAACCTGTCCTAATAACCACCCCGCTTGCTTGCATAGGCCATAGAATGGTCCTAAAGGCAGTCTTTGGAGGTTGAGGCCAGTGCCAGTTAGCTACAGATTCGGGTTGAGACGAAGATGTGGCATGTGTGTGGGAGAGGAAAAGGGAGGCCTGAATCCCTTGGAGTCAGCTTGGGAGGCCTCTGTTGATCCTGGGTGCTCTGAGTCACAGTCATGGTGTGCCTAGCCAACAAGAACAGCAAAGTGAAATGTCTCTCTCTTTGCACAGACTAGGAGAGAAACATCTCAACCTTTGCTTGTCCTTACACTGCACCCCATTCAGTCCCACGGTGACTTCTGAATTGTGGTTTGGAATGAGGAGACGGGGTGGGTCAAGAGGAGCTCAGTAGGGGTGAGAAAGAAAGAGAGGAGGATGGATTTTGAAGCCACTAGACTCAGGAGGCATCCTCAGTGTACCCCCACTCCTGGCAAGAGGGATATATTTGGCTTTTTAAAATTTTTGTCAGGTCCTAACCCAGAACTAGGTTAAGTCTGCAGCTGCCCTTTTGTGACAAGCGACATCTATGCTGAAACAGGTTTAGGAATGACACATAGCACAGGGCTGGTCACTATGAGCCAAGGTCATGATGCCTCAGGTTGGATGAGAAAACTGGAAGGTCCCATCTGATTGGCTGCTTGGAAAGCTGAACATCCAGGTGGAGAGAGAGAGAGAGAGAGAGAGAGAGAGAGAGAGACAGACAGAGAGAGAGAGAGAGAGACAGACAAAGAGAGAGACAGAGAGAGGGAGAGAGACAGAGAGAGAGAGACAAATAGATAATTCCTGGAGAGATTTTAGTCCATGGAGAAAAAAGCTAAAACATTTCAGCTTCCAAATAAGCATTTTTCAAGTTTTCATTAGCAAAAACATTAAAAAAGTAAAAATAAACAAAAATCTAGCACTGGCAAGAAGGGACTTAGCCTCATTCTCTTGGCCACTTTGCAGTCCTGCTAGTAGAAATTTCCAGACTCCCTAGTGCATATGGTGTGCAGAGTCAAAAAGATTAAAAAACAAAAAAAAAAAAACAAAATCAACACTCGTCTCTGGAGAGTGAAGAGTAGAGAAATGCAGGCCAGAAAGGTGTAAGGTGGAATTCCAGAGTCGGCCGCCACTAAGGCCGTTGGGTATTGACTTGAAAGATATCAATAGTACTAAGAAGAACCAAAACTGATCAACAGTTCTGTGAGGAAGTTGGACGCATGGAATAGGAGGACTTTTCACACACAAAGGACAGATAAACCAAGAGTTCATTTTGGCTACCAAACTTCAATTTGGTTTTTCTAGGTCATTTTTTCCCCCAACTATTTTAAAAAACAGAACATTAGTGCTACACATCAATAACTTGAAGACGTGGGACTGTCCTGTCAAGTCGCTCTGAGAAGCAAGTGAGAGAAGGCCCTCTTACTGCTCTCCGCCTGCACACACGTCGCCTCCATGTTTTTGGATTTCCATTGGCAACAGCAGGAAATAATTCCAATAATGCTGAAGTAAGCAGCCAGTCTGCCTTGCTGAGTTAGTTCACCTGGTTTCCTTCCGCTTTGTCTTCCACCATCTGGCTAGGGCAAGGCATAGAGAATAGACGTATATGTTTTAAATATAGCTGAGTGCATGACAGTATGTGTGTGTGAGTCGATCTGTGAGTGCGCCTGTGGTTCTGTGGGTGTGTGTCTGTGTGTGGGTGGGTGTACACGGAGGTTTGTAAGTGAGAACTTTCTTCTGCGAGGCAACTGATCCCCACTGGAAGTCCAGCCCCTGCCTCACAGCGTTTCCTCAGACAATGGCCGATGCCTTGGCAGCTCTGGCCTTTCGGTTTATTTATTTATTTTAGATATGTCTCTTCATGTGGAGGGCAAGATGGTCAGACCTGGAAAAACACCTAGGAAACAGGAAAAAAAAAACAACCACCAGTGTGGATATTAGAGAGGTTTCAGTCGAGAACTCACCTTTCATTATCTTCTAGAAATGATTAAACCACCCTAAAGACCTTTATGATTTTGGTCCTAAGTTTTACAACAAGGTCTGGATAGGCTACTTGTAATTCTTACAGGTCTACCAGATGTTCAATATTAAGTCAAGGAAAGGAATAGAGAAAGGACTAATTTACTGAGAAAGTAAATCTTGGACTAAGCTCCTCCTTCATCATCTTATTCTATGTAAGATCTAGTAAGATCTAGTAACATCTTTAGCAGTCATGACCTCTGTGTGTGTCTGTCCCTGTATGTGTGTGTCTTCAAGTGAAAACTAGGGTCACAGAACAAGAAGGTGGCAGAGGTGGGATTGGAATCTGGGAAGATTTCCCCAAGCCTCTTCTTTCGCATCATTTCTTGCTACCTACATTCCACTCATAACTGCTTTCCTTTGCCACAAAATGGGTGATGTGTTGGGGAGATGGGGTGGAGGAATTGTCCTCATTCTCTTCCATTCATCAAATTCTCTATGAACAGCAACTCTGCTATGTTCTGAGTTGGACTGGGCTGAACCTACCTGGTAAAGGCAGAAGTGATGGCCATTGTGATCTAAGTGGCATTCCATTACCCATAATGTCTGTGAAACCAAATTCTGGTACATTTACTACAACTAGCAGAAGTAAGGAACGTTCTCATTTTCCTGGGGATACTAGTCCATAGAGTGAAGCTTGAAGTTCAATCTCCACACTACTGATGGAAAAGAGCCTGCCTTGTTCAACTGACGACGGTGAGAGAGAGAGAGAGAGAAAGAGAGAAAAGAGAGAGAGAAGAGAGTAAAGAGAGAAAAGAGAGGAGAGAGAGAGAGAGAGAGAGAGAGAGAGAGAGAGAGAGAGAGAGAGAGAGAGAGAGAGAGAGAGAGAAAAGAGTCCGGGTGATGACATCCAAGAATCTGGATGTAACCACATCCAAAGACAAATCTAATTTTGCCCCATTTGCTTTCTTGAGTTAACAAATAATCCATGAAGCTTCCACCAGTTGGAGTCCACAATCTTCAGCCTACAATCGAAGGTTTGGCTTGACTCCCAGGAAAGTCATTCTTAGCACTGGGTGTGGAGTCTCTCCTGAATCTTCTTCTGAGAAACTGGTCACTGTCCTACCCACATGAACACTCACAGAATTCCTGTCTGGGATGTTAGCAAGCTACCCTGTTAAGTAAGCACCATTTCCTGTTCGGTGCAGGATTTCCTTGTGTTTGCTCATTCTTAAAATAGACAAACAGAAACCTCACCCTTATCCCCTGACCTGACCTCCATCAGTTCTTTTGTGTTCATTTCTTAAAAATAGGCAGGTTAGCATCCCAAGGAAAGGAAGCCAAAGTGAACAAGAAACAAAGTGAAAAACACAACAGGGAAGAAGCATAGTAGAAGAAAATCTAATCCAGTAACATGTGGAATAATAATAATAATCATAATGATGAAAATGATGACGATGATGATTTGAGTCATGTTCCTTTTTTTCAGGCTTTGATTTCATAGGAATGATACATTTGGATAAGTTCATCTAAGAACAGACTTGACTAGAAAACAGTGAGAGGTTCTGTTGTGTTTTTTTAAAAAACAACAACAACAAGAAGTAGTTGGTGTGTCTTGTTTAAATCAAGTACTAGTACACAGTCTGCATTTAATGTTGTGTTTTGTTCTAACAACACATTCTATGTTGTCCACATCATACTCTCAATCCCATTTGGTCTCCTTTATTTGTCTCCTAGAGAAAGAGATTTTAGAATGGAAAGTTCCCCTTTTAAAGTCAATAAACTTAGAAGAGCTTAATAAGGAAAGAATCATTCTTCCACCCCCCCTTCCACCTGAGGAGATGTTTATCAGGAACAGGCAAAGTCAAGATTTCAATTTATGCTCTACAACTCCAGAGCTATAAATTTAGTCACATTTGCTCTTTGGGATAGATAAGAGAAAGCTGAACTGTCAACTTCAGGAATTTGTAGTTGGCAAAATAATGTTCCATGCCCTAAAATGTCAGATCTATTTTAATTTTTATTTTTTGGGGGGAAACCTACATAAGGGGACATGGGCTCTACACTCAGGAGTCTCTCCTGATGACACTCAGGATGCCAGGAATCAAACCTAGATTGGTCCCATATAAGGCTGGCACCCTACCCCACTGCACTATGACTCTGGCCCATGAAATGTTACATTGAATCATAAAATTGTAAAATAGTTAAATTACAAGGCAAAGGTGACTTAAGGTTGCAGATGAAGTTCATTTGTGAAAATATGATGACAAATTAGAAAATTATTTTTATATATTTGGGTAGGTCTCTAAGAGCATCACCAAGACCCTGAAAAATGGAACAGGAAATGGAGAGAAATGGCGGCTAGAGAGAACTTCTACAGTTGTGAGAAGAGAGAAAGAAAAACTTTCCTGGAAAAAAGACCATGATTTAGGCTTAGCAAGATCTGTGTTTGATTACTAATCTGGAGAAATGTAAGAAATTAATTTGTAAAGCTAAAAACAGTAGCACATTTGTAGCAACTGGTCATGGTAACAACTGAAAAATTTGTCCACAAGTGTGTCTGGTCAGATCTGAGTGAAAAGGACTTGTGAGAAACAAAACACCACCAAACCCTGACTATCTCTAAGAGAGACACAGAGATTCCATGTGGTATGAAATGACCTAGAGATCTAAATAATGCATAACACTTTTTCCTCTTCATTTTGGAAATTACAGAAAAATAGTATTCTTGATATTCAGTGAAGTAATGACTTAGACATGCATATGATCAAGACATTTATTTTTCCTCGGCTAAAAGCCTGATCTATACTGGAAATCCAGACATATATGCACAAACATCACTCTTTACTGCTATATAGAAAAAAACACCCAAATATTTGACATGGCAATGATATGTAATTATTATACCTCTCCTGAATCAAACCAGCATCATCGGTTTAAGTTTAGGAAGTATATGATGCTTAGAATCATACAAGTTCCCAGGCTCTCCTGGTTGTTTTATTGAAAACCAAAATACCATTAAGACAGTCATGATTAATTAATTAATTTATATGTACTGAGCACCACATCGGTGTAGTAAAAGGCAACAGATAAACTCAGCATCTAGAAATGCAGAATCAAATAACTCATAGGGTAATATACCCCTAGTGAGTATTTATGACTATACAGCAGTCAAATGACCTTAAATAAGATCTTTGATGATTAAAATGTGTTCATTACAGAGAACTAGACAAATAGTATTGTTATTTTGCTTCTTATGGAAAAGGCCCACTAATGTCACCTGGGCAGTAAGTCAACAGCGATCATCTAAGTCATCAAAAGGCTAGATACTAGTTGCTAATTCTTTTCTCCCATAAGTGGGCTAACTCAAGATCAAAGGTCAAAATACCTTCTCCAAACTGTCCAGGATGTTAGAAGTACAATAGGTAGCGTCACCCTGGCTGGAATCAGATAGAGTAGGTAGAACAATGGCTCACACATCATCACTAATGGAAACAGGGCTGGGCTTACAACCAGCTCAAGCCTCCTCTGGATAGACTGAGAAACAGGAGATGGAAGATGGAGGAGATGGGGGTGGAGAGTTGAATGGTCCCAAGGCAGATGAAAGAAAAGCTTGCAGACCTTTTTCTTCATAAACAGAGGGCATCTGTGATTCTTAGCAGCATACTGGTTCCTATTGGCCCCATTGTTTGTGTCCATAGGATACCTATATTTACCTCTTCAGTTTGATAATCAGTCTCTTCTGGAGTCTCTAGCAGCTGGTCACTCAGTGGGCTGCACTGTTCTGTCTGAGGGTATGGAAAAAACCAGATCCACTTCCCTATTTTGTTGTCCAATGGAACCTGAAGCCAGAGGTCAGACAAGTCTCTGTCTTCAGCAACCAGGCAGTGGGTCAAAGGTAAGAAACTAACAGCACTCTTGGCCTATTTGACTCCAATCTGAGAAGGTCCAAATATGAAGCTGACAGACAGTAGCAGAATGGTATGTGACAGGGGAGGGCCTGCCATCCAAGCTGGGAACATAAGCCTGGTGTCATCAGATTTTCTTTCTTTTCTTAGCAAAACAAGAAGTGCAGACATTTTAAATGTGAGCCAAAATTAAATTCATTTTTTTTCTGGGATAAGAACAATAGTTCAATGGGGAGGCCATCTGCCTTGCATGTGATCAAACCAGGTTTGATCCCTAGCTTTCCTATAGGGTCTGTCCTCAATATGCTATGAGTGATTCCTGAGTGCAGAGCCAGGAGTAACCCCAGAGTACTTCTGGTTGTGGCCCAAAAACAAAGACAAAAAATTTTCCCTACTGACAAAATAAGACTTGGTACATGCTTGAAAGAAAAAAAATGCCAATACTGGACTCCAGAAGAGACTGATTATCAAACTGAAGAGGTAAATATAGGTATCCTATGGATATAAACAATGGAGCCAATAGGAACCAGTATGCTGCTAAGAATCACAGATGCCCTCTGTTTATGAAGGAAAAGGTCTGCCAAGTGCTAACTCCCTGTCATTTCAAGCTTTCCTTTCATCTGCCTTGGGACCATTCAACTCTCCACCCCCATCTCCTCCATCTTGCCATCTCCTAAGCCACCTCATTCTTCATAGAATTCTTGTAATTTAAACATAAGGAGCTGCTAGTCACAAAACACCCAAGAACCTCCACACCCTCAATTCTGATATTGTTTGAAGGTGCCCTGTCAATTGGTCAGTGCCCAAGAACTTTGAACTTATCCCAATCTTCCCCTAACTCCATGGCACAGACTTGTCACCATCTGCCCAGCAAAATTCTGGCTCTAGAGACCAGTGTGTTTGAATGAAGATACTAAAGTAAAAGGCAAACCAAATGTCCAATCTCTGACATCTCATTTCAAATACTTAACAAGATAAATTGTATGCAGGGGCAGACTGAATCCTAATAAAACAACTTCTTAAAGGGATGTCAGCTCTGTCAACAAGTTAGCTGAAGAGACAGAAACTGTCAGATCATTTTCTCCCTAGAGGACCCCTGGTCCATTTCTAGGCCCTTCTATAGTGCAGTCTTTACTCTTCTGGGCTAGGTGACTCTCCCTTCATACTTAGAAACATTCCAAAGGATTTATCTTTAACCCCATTGATATGATGCTTTTCCTCAAAGAACTGTGGGCAGAGTCCCTACCGTGGGGCTTCTTTATTTGTGGCCAGGTCTAGAGTACAAACTAGCAGATAATTGTGTTCTGGGAATTGTGGGCAGGGATTCAAGAAGAAACATCTTTACCTAGGTACAATTTGTAGGACATCTGCTAATGCACCAAATTCAGGGGCCACAGCTTTGTAATGTAATCAATATTTAAAAACCGGTCATAATACCAGGGTAGAAGAAGAACAAGAATTCCAAAGAAGAGAGACAATGGCTCCATAAAGGGTATTTCCTCAGACTCAGGGTAGGAGGTTATCTCTGGGTCCCAGGAGGCAACAAGTCTTTATTTAGTTCTTCAAGAAGAAAGATAAGAGTAAAATCGCCTCTTCAGGAAAAAAAGGAGGAAAACATGAATGGTCCTTTATAACCTTCTTAAAGGAACACCAAGCTAACTGGTCACCCACCAGATGACTAGGCTCTCCAGACATACAAGCAGAGAGGAAGGCCTGGTGTGTGGGAGGGCTAACTTAGGGCTTGGGGGGAGGCAGGATGCTAAGGCAAGATCGCATTTCCTCCTGGGGATGGTCAGGCCTCCTCGGACATCCTGCACGCCACCCCCCTGCCATCCTGTGAGCTTCGGGGCCAGCCAGGGAACCCTGAGGCTTTCAGGGCTTTTATCATATTAGAAGCATTTTTCTCATCATAACCGAGACCTTTAGTATTGCATTAAAAAGATGGTTAATTTTCTTAAGCTTCCTTTTAAACACAGAAATAGGATTAGAAGGATAACACGCTCAGATGCAAGCCTGTTATTTGATTAGGCTGAAACCTAATCCTGCCTTCACCTTGGCCTGCACAGCCTCCATTTTTGGGTTTATTGGTTGATAATGCCAGGGCTGTCAGATACTATTACGTGGGTACAATCAGTCGCTCCATGCTCTTTCTTCTACTTTCAAATGCTGCAGGTTTGAGATTGAATTAGTGGATGTATTCTCCAAGTCTCGCCATCTTTTAGACTTTTGTACCTTTTTTTTTTTTACAAAGGAGAAAGAATGGGTCAGATACCCCCCACCCCAACCCCACCCAGAGTACAGGCCATCTCTTCAGAAAATTCATCTTTCCTAATGCGTCTGAGAAGATGAACCTTCCTACTGGTCAACAACCAGTTCTATTCCCTCAAGTTATTAAAGATGAGTGGAAATGCTGTTGATGTTACTAAAGGGATCAGAAGCCAGAATGATGGGAACCATTCTCAGTCCTAGCACCTTCTCTACAACCCTGAGATCGTCTGCATCCTCTTCTCTAGAGTAGAAGAGAGTGAGAGAGATAGAAAGAGAGAGAGAGTGTGTGTGTGTATGTATGTGTGCGTGTTTCTGTGTGTTTATCAATATCTAGTGACAAACACAGCTCCTAGGCCCAAAAAATAGAGTCAGTAAATTTCTAACTCAACCAAGCATTCTTGTCTCATCTCTGGATCATAGGCAAGACCGCCCTTATGATGTCATGGTCTCCATGAAGAGGAAACATGTATTCCTAGGCCTAAATCTCTGTGAGAGATCTTTGAAACCCTCCCTCAGAACAGAGCCCCTCCCCACCCCTCTACCTCCTGGCCATGGCAGCATTTCATTACCTGTCGCAGTGGTTGCACTTGAAGGGCTTCGCACCTGTGTGTTTCCTGTAGTGCCTTGTGAGCTCATCACTCCGGGCAAAACGCCACTCACACCCTTCCCATGAGCACTTGTAAGGCTTCTCACCTGCAGGAGAGGATAAGAGCATGGTCAGCAACACAGTTGAGTGGCCCAGGCCCAAACCTCTGCAACAACCTGCTTGACTTTGGTATTAGGAAGGAGCTGTGGGTGTCCTTGAGAAACCCATGTCCCCGTAGGACCCAGCACTGTGCTTTTCATTACCTGGGTTATGTATGTGTGTGTGTGTTATTGTATAGTATGTTTGTGGTGTGTAGTACATGTGTGATGTATGGTATATGAGCGTGCTGTATATAGGTTGTATGTGTGTGGAAAGTGTGTGGGGTACTGTGGTGTATGTATGTGTGGTGTGTGTCTGTTTCTGTCTGTGTGTCCAAGCTCTGCTTCTGAATGTTACTGCTATATCTACTTTAACCTTCAAAAGTGGTTCACAAGCTCTTCTAGTCACTTTAGTTCCCAGAGTTCAAGCATTTCTTCACTGTGGAGGGATCAATTTTTATTTCTTTTCTTTTATCCTGGGAGCGCTGTCAGCCCCACAGTCCAAGCATCAAGGAAATGTGCTATTTTCATCGGAACCACAAATGCTTCTAATTCTATTGTTCTCCTGAACCTACAAGCCATTTACCGATTCAGCCTTTTTTAAGTCTCCTTCTCTGCCCTCCTACCACAAACCCTTACCAGACATAGACATGGCCAACAGCTCGAGTCCCCCAGGACCCCCATTATTTTGCCGATGGATGGACAGGGAGAAGCTAGGGAGACAATCTGAGAGTCCAGTGATGATGGCTTTCTGGCTCCTGCATTTCTGTCCAAACTAGACACAAAGCCTCGGGAGTCTGCAGGTCCATGCGCATGGCACACATTGTTACAAAATATTTTGAAAGTCAATTTGTCAAAGCAGGGCCTGGCCTCGCCACATTGAGGTTGCTTATGAGCAAATTCGAGCTCCAGCGCTCCACTGACCTTTCTGGACTGTGCAGCAAATACAAACCCAAGGATGTCGGAGAAAGTAAGTGCATGACTTTTCCTGAGGACACCCCCACCCCACCTTCATTTTTATGTTCAACAACATCTGTCATGAAACATGAAAAATATTTATTCTTCCCATTCAACTCTGAACTGATTCTAATGAAGAAGTCAAAGCATCTTTAACACCCGTGAAATCACAATGCTTCTTGAAACTCACATCTCAGCCAGCCCTGCCCCACTCTGGGCAAGGCTATGAACCTCCTTTCTGTAACCCCAGATCTCTTAGAATATCACCAGGGTGAAGAGGAAAAGGCTGTGCAAAAGCCAAGGACAAAGCAGGTGTTTGTATGTGAACTAGAAGCCCATGTACCCCAAATGCACAGAGCAGGTAGAAAGAAACTTGAGATACTCATTTTGGGGCCCTCAGGCTGTTTTACCATTTCCCCCATGTCATGGCCACCCCATAAAGAGAATACTGACTTGTGCCATTCTTGGCCCTCTTTCCTCCCACCTTTCTCTCCCTTCAACCTCACTATAAAGCCTTTGCAAGTCTTGGTTTCCAGCACTTCACGTTCAACCAGACACCATGTTTCCCTTCACTAAATCAGTGCCCCTGAGCTGGTACCCTGGGAAGGGCAACATGGGAACCTCTTTCCAACAGCGCCCAGAAGACACAAAGGGGCTGCAGGCCTAGGAGGAAAAGATTGCCTCAGAAACATGCACTTTCTGGGGCTGTGAGACATTGAATTCATGCCTCTTACCCCTCACATCCAGCATAATTGGGGTGGCTCTGTTGACCCAAATAACAACAGATGAGAGCCCTGAGTCAAACCTGCACTGCTGAGCCCAGCTGCTGGCAGAAGCACCCCTGCCCAGGTCCCCAGGTAGTTAGGGGATGAGAGGAGCACTCACTAGACCTAGATATAAGTTTTCTTTAGGAAGATGTGTTGCTTAGAAGACAGCAGGAGAATGGAGTGTCCCATCACCTCTGGTGGCCTTGGTGAGGCTCTAAGTCTTAATGTCCCCCATCTGACCAATGGGGGCAAGCTCCCAGGCTGACTGTCCCTTGGGAAGAACCAGAAGAACACATGTCCCCTGAGTTTCAGATGAGCCACTTGCCTGTTTTCACTCCTCTCCCCCTACCTTGCCTGGGTGCTCAGAGGCTGTGGACAAACAGGCCTAAGTGTCTGTCACCCAAACAACTGTCAGAGTTGGGGTTCCAGGCAGTGAGTGAGTCTTAACTCATGCTGAGCTACTGACATATTGCAAAATAAAATCTTCTTTGGAAGCCTTAAATGTTCTCCCTGTATACTGACAGGAACTCTCTATGCAGTGACAGAATTCAAGACAATGCAGTTTTGTTTTTGTTTTTGTTTTTGTTTTTGTTTTACAGCTGCTTTGAGTAAAATACTAAGAGATGAAGGCTAGGTAGGCCCTGGCAGGAAACAGTGACCCTTCTCAGAGGGAAGCTTGTCTGTGTGTACTGGTCACTTTATGTCATTGCCTGATTACCCAGGAAGCCCAGAAACTTCAAGGAAATCAAATGCATAGACACATGTATGAATGAAAGGGCACTAGGATATCAGAAATTCAGAATATAATTCAGAGTTACAAAATAATTCAGAGCTATATATAATACAGCAGGTAGGGTATTTGCTTTGCATGTGACCAACCTGGGTTCTACACCTGACATCCCAAATAGTACCCGGAACATCTGCATTGCTAAGAGTAATTCTTGAGTGCAGAACCAGGAGTAAGCCCTGAGCATTGCCAGGTATGCTCCTTTCCAAAAAATTTAGAAGGAAAGATTCAAAATACTCTCTACCCAAAGAGCAAAGCAAAACTGGGGATTTATGGAAACTTTGAGTCATGCTCAAAATATAACAAGGAGCACCTGGAAATCCCATGCTCTAGTCACCAATGCAGAAGTTGAGAGTTTTAAATCAAACCCACAAGCAAACTAGCCCATCTATAGTCTATCATACCCAACAACACTCTGAAGGACAAAGAAAAAACAGAGAATGAGTAAGAGGCTTCAAAGTGGTTGTCTTGAGTTATTTTAAAAATGCTGCTTGCTTTTCCCTTTACTGAAAAAAATTTTAAACTGATTTTAGGTTTTATTTTGGTGAATAGTATAAAGGATCCAGTGCTTTCCCAGAAGTCAACAGACATTTGCTTAATTCCCAGCAAAAGTCAAGGCACTGGCCCAGGAAGTTTCAGGTTCATTCTAGAGATGATGGCTTATAAAGAGTCACAAAAGCAAAAAGTATGGACAGATCCTGGCCTCAGAATTCTATTATCTGACAGTTTCCTGATTCTACACAAAGCCAGCTCCTTGTGCCCAACAGTTTAAGCAATTCAGATTTGTCAAACTATCTAGTCTTAAATCAATTCATCTACAACTTCCCATTTTTGCAAAACTACTGAAAAGTTAAACTAGCCGAGAAGAAACTCAAATAAAAGATGAATTCCTGAAACAGTTCAGAAATCAGAGAAATTTGGCTTCAAGTTAGGGTTCATAGGGTTGGGTAGATTGATTTTATTTCTGGTTCTCTCCCTGTTTCCATGAACCAAGTTTTCCTCCCAAGGTAAGTCAGTTAAATTCCTCCATCAGTGCTTGGGACGATAAGATGATATCTCCCTTGATGCTAACAATGCTTCATCTTGAACCACTGTCACCATAACTCAAGGCCTTTGGTGTCATCCTAATAAGCCAAACTGAAGGTATGAATAAGAGGTGTTGATCTTCTTTCTTTATAAAAGTAAAACAAATGTTTTCTCTCTGGGGAAAAAAGGAAATAAAGAAAGGCAGAAGGGAGGGAGGAGTAAGGAAGCAAGAGAGGGAGGCAGGAAAGATGAAAGAAGGAAAGGAAGGAAGGAAGGAAGGAGGGAGGGAGGGAGGGAGGGAGGAAGGAAGGAAGGAAGGAACGAAGGAACGAAGGAACGAAGGAACGAAGGAACGAAGGAAGGAAGGAAGAAGGGCAAGTCTGGAGAAGCTGGAGCATATTAATACAAAACCAACTCCTTTCCTTCACCACAACCACCTCTTTGCCCTTCCTTCTCGTTGTTCCACTTAGATACTATTTCTGGATCTAAGACGGACAGAGTTATACCCTATAAACACAACCTAGACAGCACCTGGAACATAACCACAACTCAGCTCAGTGAGCAGCAGAAATGATCCAGAGGGTCTAGATCAGGGGTTTCAAACTCAATTTACGTGGGGGCCACAGGAGGCAAAGTCGGGGTGAGGAAGGGCCACATAAGGAATTTCACAAAAAAAAAAAGTCCTCAAACGTCATTATAGACAGTTTTAATTATTTCTTCTGAACATGAATAGAACATTGAGTGAAGAACATGAACAGTTCTTCTGAACATGGCATCTTTTGCCTATTCCTTGCTGCCAGAGACTTGACAGCACTTCTTTTCACAAATCTGAACCACATTTGGCTTTAGAGAGGAAGCAGTTGAGACCCTCAGTATGGCTTGAAGATGATCATCATTAAGTCTAGACCTGTACTTTGACTTCTTGAAGTTCAATGTGGAGAATAACTTTTCACACAAATATGTGCTCCCAAAAAGGCATTTTTGAACATTTGGGAAAGCCCAGGGAAGCCGGGGGGGGGGCAATTCTCTCAAAAATTGCCCATGCATGTCTGCTTTTCCACTAATCTCCCTGAACTTGGCTTTGAGATCAGAGTTGCACTGCAGGTCAATGAGCTCCATTTGAAGCACAGGAGGGCATCTTGCACATCAAAGAAAAAGGGGTCCACAAAAATTTGGAAAGTGGCTCTGTGCTTTTTGAAGTCTGCAAATCTGTGATCAAATTCCTTCTCTAGCTTAAAAATAGCATCAACATATTTCTCACCACTGAATGGTATGCCTGCATCTACAAGTTCCTTGCAAGCTGGGAAATGGCAAAGGTTTGTCTGAGAGAGCTGGGATATCCATAACACAAGTTTTGTGAAGAATGCTCTCATGTCCAGGGGTCCTCAAACTTTTTAAACAGGGGGCCAGTTCATTGTCCTTCAGACTGTTGGAGGGCCAGATTATAGTAAAAACAAAAATTATGAACAAATTTCTATGCACACTGCATATATCTTATTTAGAAGTGAAGAAACAAAATGGGAATATATACAATATGTGGCCCCGCGGGCCATAGTTTGAAGACCCCTGTATAGGCAGCACTGATAAGCTGCCCCAGACCTTGTAACATCTTGTTTAGTACAAAAGCAAAGTCCATGAGCCATCTGTGATCACTCAACTCAGAAACAGCATTCCCATCCTTCTCCATGAAGGTTTTCACTTCTTCTCTCAACTCAGAATATCTTTTCAGGACATTTCCCCTGCTGAGCCAACGTACCTCCATGAAATAGAGCACATTTCCATATTCTGACTTCATTTCCTCTAAAAAAGCACGGAACTTTCTGTACTTTAAACCCCTGGATCTGATTTGGTTGATGCATTTCATAACAACAGACATCACATTGTCACATGGCAGGCATTTACTGCAAAGGGCCTGCTGATGGATAATGCAGTGAAGAGCAATGGCCTTCTCTACACCCTCCACTTTAAGTTTTTTTTGAACAAGTGCCACCAGTCCATTTTTCCTCCCTGTCATCAATGGCACTCATCAGTTATTATTCCAACAAACCTCTTTCATGGCAAACCTGCATTCTCAATGGCATCACACAGATGCCGAACTATCTCATTAGCGGTGGTCTGGCCATAAATTGGAATTATTGTGAGCAGCTCCTCTGTCAATTCAAAATTGCAATCAACACCATGGACATAAATTGTGAGCTGTGCAGTGTATGTTATATCTGTGCCCTCGTCAAGAGCAATTGAGTATGCATCAAAATGGCATCAAAATATGGCTTTCTCACACAGTTGATGATGTCACGTGACATGTCAGAAATGTGTTCTGCCACAGTGTTGGCAGAAAGGCTGATTTTTCTAAACTGACCTTTCTTTTCCGGACAGATAATACTTGCAGCCTGGAACATGCAGTTTTCAACAAACTCTCCTTCTGTGAATGGTTTCCCTGCCTTAGCAATCATCTCACTAACCATGTAACTAGCTTCGACTGATGCAACATTCTCTTTGGTTGCTTTCTTGAAGTAATTATGTTGCCTCATTAGACATGCTTTAAGACTGGCAACCCGCTTGGCTCTCTCATTTCCTTGATATTTTGCACATTTCTCAGCATGTTTAGTTGAATAATGACATTTCAAGCTGTATTCCTTGTGCACTGCAACTTTCTCTGAGCAAATAAGACATGTGGGGATGCCCCTGTGCTCAACAAATAAATACTGCGTCTCCCACTTTTCCTGAAATCGTCATCAATCTTTCTCTTCACTGCAGGCTTTGATGAAGTCATGATGAAGGTGTGACAAAATCTAATTCTGTAATAAACTTCTCTCCCGTAGGCCTCCGATAATGCAAGGGACAGCAGGCAGGAGCAGCAGAAATGATGTCTGTGCTAGGCGCAAAGTATTCGCAATTATTCGCTTACCAAATATTCACAATAAAAAATCGCGTTAGTAAGAAAAAAAATCGCAAAAAATCGCATTAAACATTTGCATACCCCGAACGGAACTGCTCAGGGTATGCAAATGTTTAATGAGATTTTTTTCCTTACTAATGCGATTTTTATTGCGATTATTCGGTAAGCGAATAATCGCGAATACTGCAATATTTGAAGGCCAGCCGCAGGCCACAAAATGTTGTACGGAGGGCCACAAACAGGCCGCAGGCTGCGAGTTTGAGACCCCTGGTCTAGATGAAACAGAGAGGAGGAAGGTTCCAGCAAGGGGCTGGAGTCTAGTTACAGGGGGCAGTGTCTGTCTGCAGATTTCTTCGAGCCATCTTAGGGCTCTTAAAGGGAATTAAGGATGCTTAAGAAACAGGACAGACTTTCAGCTGGGGATGGGGGTGGGAGAATCAGGCGAGAATACTTGTTCTTCCCTCCAAGTAACCTCTCTGAAACGGAATGTGCTCTGTACCCATGTGGTATTTTGAGTTTCTTGGTTGAAGAGAAAACAGACATGAATCATTTGGAAAGAGACTTCCCCAATCATGTTCAAGGGGCCTTGGGGCCACTCTCAACAATACTTGATAAAACAAGCAGATGGTTTATTACTGGGCTTCAAGAATGCAGAGCTGCTCGGGCCCTGCTAGGTTCAGCACCATGAGGCCACCCAGTGGTTCTTAGGGATCTCAAGGATCATACATTGAAATGGAGGGAAGACATATCCTATGGAGGATTGGACCCATGTCAGGAGTATGAAAAACATGTGCCCTGACCTTCATGCTAGCTCTTTGGTCTCATAAATAATGGCTAAATATGTACTTGCAATCAGTGTAGCTTTATCTCTGCATCCTATGAATGTGCTGAGGTCCTAATAGAGATATTTAAAAACTAAGAGTCAATTAACTATAAATAGAAGCTATATGTTTCTCCTGCTGAACTCAAATTAGCATTTGGCACAGAGCTACATCAGACACTGTGGTACAGAGTGAATGAAGACAGCTTCACTCCATGTTCTCTGGTCTATGGGTCTTCCTTTCCTGCCCTCCACAGCAAAGAAATTGTGAATGTGTAAATTGAAACATGTAGCTCTCTTAAAGAGGACACTTCCAAGCAATGCATACCCACTGGATTTGACTTTACGCATTTGAAAACATTCTGCAAAGCGTTCTCAGGTTACCTCAGATGACCAAAGAAATGGATGACCAGAGAAAGTAAGACCCAGCAGGATAATTGCTCCTATAATTTCTTACTACAGTCAGAACAAAAGGCAAGAATCCTTCAGTAGAGTACCAGCATAATCTAGAGCCCTCCTCCCTTTCTAGTCACATTTTTTTCTCACTCCCCATTCACCCTTACTTTTACCATGGGTCTTAGATCTTATATTCCCTACCGAGGGTCTTGGCACCTTCTGTGCCTGCTGAATTTCTTCTTGCCCTTGCTTCACTTGGGTCATTATCCAAATGCTACTCATCTCATCAGAGAAGAGGCTCCTTCATGACCGGTTGTAAAATCACGGATTCTTCGCCCTTTCCATATCACTTAACCCCTCTAAAATTTGTGTATTATGCATGAATGCCTGTGTTACTATTATCTGTTTCCCTATAAAAGCCTAAGCATCACAGAGGCTTGCATTCTTCTCTCTATAGGCAGCTTAGGTCCAATTCTGCAAAATTTCTACTATGAGGAAATGCATTGTGATTTGCAGTCTGGACCAAAGTGCACCCAATGGGCTTGGCCAGCCTAGGAAATGTGAGCCCCTTGTTTTCTATTTCTCAAATTGATTTAAGAATGGGGGATTCTGGCTTGCTTGGTGATTCACTGTCATTCCTTTATGATTGGAACCAAGATACAGAACTATGCAATAGAGGAAGTATCCCTTCTCCATCAAAGACCACGTCCCTCCTTTCCTCCTCTCCCTGACACTATAGAAAGGAGGATCCTGAAAATCTCCCTGTTATTTGGATCTCATGCTTTGGGACCACAGTTCCCCCTCAGCAACATACCCTCTGGAAAACCAAGTATGTCATTTTATGGAACTCATTTATAAAAGGCTCTCACTGCAGATGAATGAGGAGGAGCAAAAGTGATAAGTCAAACTTAGTGCACCCTGCTAGATCCTAGCCTTTCAGTGGCAGATGGGGTATGACAAAAGATGTGTGTGATTCTCGCTGTCAGGACTTAATGTTTCCCTGAAAATAAACACCACTATCTGAGAGCTTTCTACATGTCTTTCCTGAATTCAAGTTTGGAGTTCAACTGTAAAGAAAACCAGGCCTTCCCATGCCAAGATTTGATCCAACTAACGGTATCAATGTGATTTTTTTGTTTGTTTGTTTTTGGGGCCACATCCGGTGATGCTCAGGGGTTATTCCTGCTCAGAAATCACTCATGGTTTGGGGGACTATATGGGATGCTGGGGGATAGAACCAAGGTCTGTCCTAGGTCAACTGCATGCAAGGCAAATGTCCTACTGCTGTGTCACTGCTCCGGCCCCAACTTTTTTCTATATGTAGTCTCTTGGTTTATAGGAAACCTGGACAGTTCACGGTCCTAGTCTCTTTAGGATTTAGATTAGGAATTCGAAATTTCACAGACCAGAAAATGGCTAGAAAGCAAAAAATGGCTAGAAGGAGAAATGTTTTGTAATGGATAAATAATACCCAGAGTTTATCCAGAGGAAAATCAGCAGAAGTCATCAATTGCTTTTACATTACATGAAGCACCACCAGAGACCGTTAGACATCTGGTGAAGAAAGGCGCCAAAAGAGAAAATGTCACTATCTGATTTTACTCTACTATGAATAAAGGTAAATAAAGGCATGGAGGAAGAAAATGTCACCATTCTTTGTTATACATAAGAAAGAGTAACCAGTAAACACTGATTCATAGCCTAGTGACCCTTCTTGGGTTGTGTGTGGTACTGATGAAAACCACCCCATTCTGTAATTCTGATTTGGGAACTGGTGCAAAATTCCTCCCTGGTTCCAAGTTGAACCTTAAATGTTTCTTTCCTCTTTTCAAGATTTTTTTAGGAGAGTGACAGAACTGAGACAGGCCTTGATTCTCTAGAATGTCAAAAGCATTTGCAACTACAAACTACAAAATGAAATTTACTCGTTTTTCTGTGTTCCATGTAATTTTTATTAGTTCTGACTTGCCCCAAAAGCCTACTTAGTGCTAGGCCCTGAATTATTGTCATGACACAGAGCCCCAGTCACTTTACAGAATGTATATTTATTCTTTTTTTTTGGGGGGGGGAGAGTGTTCTAAAACAACTACTGGTAATTTAATAATCGGTGCCTTCAGTTTTTTAAATAGGTATTTAAATGATCTAAAAATAAAACCATTTATTCTATGAGCTCTAACTCTCTCTTTTGGAACATAGAAGGAGGCAGGAAAGCATTCCAGTATCATTGCACAATGATTGGAAACTGGTCTGTGCGATATGGTCGCTAATGCCCCCTGAGGTTATAAGCACTTGGAGTGAACCTAAGGTGACAACACAAATATTTTAAATCATTTTAATTGAAAGTTTAAGACTGAAGCCATATAAGTAATATGACAAACTCATGTTTTCCTAAGACTTCTTATGACTTTATCCATTAGCGAGCAAGCATACCACAATGAAAGTACAGTGGGCAGAGGGCTTGCCTTGCACACGGCTGATCTGTTTTCCGTCTCTAGCACCTCCATATGGTCCCCCTAAACACAGAGTTAGGATTAAGCCCGAACACCTCCAGGTGTGGCCCCAAAACAAAAGAGAATCAAGCACACATATTTAGATATGCTGTAAATATCCAAATAATACATGCTGGGTTTTAAGTACTTAGTCTAAAAAAGAATTTAAATTATATTTCCTTAATAATTTTCAGTTGAATTGAATCACATCAAATGATCATAGTTAGATGTATTGGTGAAGATAAATTATATTACTAATTTATCTATTTGTTTTATTTTAAAAATATAACAATGAAATTGAAATGACATGCATGGTTTGCATGTATTTCTGATTTGGATACCATCAGTTAAAAAATACATATGTAGAAAGCCTATTGTCAATTGCAGTGTAAGGATTCATCCTTCTGAAACTTTTCCTCAGACTCTGACAAAAATGTGCTGTGTTTTGACACCTTCCCTTCCACTTTCATAAATACTTAACCTTGTCTAGGAGTGATCAAGGCAAAGTAAAATACTTTAGACAACTGGGCAAATTCATTACTGGTGAAAATACACTCTTTGGTGTGAAAAGCTATATACAATCAAAATGAATTACAATGACATCACTTGGTATAAGTTAGAACCAATTACTGATGTTCAATCTTGAGGACCATAGGAAAGGCAGTCTAGAAAAAGAAACCAAGCATCATTCTATAGGAAAATATGAACCAGCTGACTGCCATTAAAAAAAAAAAAACAGAGAGAGTGAGAGAGAGATTCTTCAGGGCTTGTTCTATGTGAGAAAGAAAGAAGCCATACAGAACAGCTGTCCTGCTTCCTCTATAGATCCAGTGGAACTAGCAAATATAGGTGATTGATCACAAAGTCACAAAGAAATGAAAGGTGCTCCTGAGATGACAGCAATTTGACTGTCCAAAGAGAGACGAAAGGCAAGGAGGCCTCTGGACAGAGCTGGAGAACCGGAGATCTGATCTATCTGCAGGACAAGGGTAGGAGGATCGAGTGGGGAGAGTCCAGTGGAGTCTCAACATCATACTGGAACGTTTCTTAACATCTACTGTGAAATTCCAAATGAACCATCTTTGGGGCTATATTCCATTTTGAGTGGCAATTAACTTTTCCAAACATATTCTTTTTAAGGCAAAGTGTTAGATTCTTGACATATTTGTTAAAAATATCAGTGGGAGTCTAGATAGTCATGAAAATGACACACATCCCAAGCACTGAAATTAAGTAGAGCTACTGGCAATTATAATTCTTTGCAATGTGCAATTGCAATCTATCATTCTTATATATAAAATTATATATAAGTATATTATATATAAATATATAATTATATATAAATATATATATATTAGATACTATAACAAGTGTCCCATAAGCCAGGAACTACAGACCAAAAAAAAGTCTCCCATGAACCACTGGCCATGCTCTCTGTATTACACAGTGTTGTGTGTTGTATTCGAGGTACAGCACATTTAATACATTATTCTAACCTTTTGGGTAATCTTCCCCAGTCTCTCAAATGGGTCTTTAATTATACATAGTATGATTTTATAACTTATTTAATTATACATAACATGCTAGTATTTTTCAGTGAGCTGTGAAAAATAAAACATGTCCTCTTCCCAATAAAACAAAGTGCAATCCTACAACTCATAAAATAGGTTTTTGGGTTTTTTTGGTTTTTTTTTTGTCATTCTCAAAAGACCATAATAATACTTAAAAATTTAGATCTTGGGACTGGAGCAATGGAAGGCCATTGCCTTGCATGAGTCTACGTGGTCCCACCAAGAGTAATTACTGAGTTACTAAATGCAAAGACAGAAGTGAATCCTGAGCATTGTAAGGTCTGACCCAAAAAACTAAAACTAAATAAATTTAGATTTCAATAATCATACCTAAAGATATATGTCTTCAGGTTGTGAAACAAATATGACTCACCATTTGGGGAAACAGAGTGTTTTTCTAGCACTAAAATGAATTTTGTTGGTTATTTTTCACAGATGGTCTCACATTGTTTATATGTGTTTTGTGGTCAATATCACTTAAGAATTTTAAAAGATGTCTGATCAGTTTTCTTATCGATCCAAGGTAGTTTAAGTTATGAAATTTCTTCTATATCTTGGTAATTAGCAACATTACAATCAAACTAGCTATGTACTAAGTTTAAAGGAAAACTTGATAAAATATTACTTTTTTCCTGTTAATAAAACAACATGTAAATCTGTTTAAGATGTATTGCAAAATATTTTGTCCAATTTCTAGTAAAAATATTAACTAAGTAAGACAGAGTCCTAAAAACAGAATTAGATATATTTCAATACAAACTTGATTATTAAAAATACAAAATTTACATTTGTAGCAAATTCTTGTTTTTCATATTAAAATTGTAAAGAATGCTATCAGAAACAGCCTATTACAACACTGGCCCAACAAGTCATTTCTAAACTACTTTTAAAGATTTCCTTTTAAGAACAAAGAGAATAAAGGTTACTTTATCTCCCCACAATATCTCCAACCTTAGTTAACTTCCAAAATATCCCCAAGCCACTCTGAACCAACAGAATGATCTCCAACAGAGAGAAGTGTTTTTCAGAAGCAAACCCGCATAAAATTGGGACCCTTTTCTCCCCAAGATACTTCCGTTTCAGAGGTTGGCAAGTCAGGTGTCTGACTTTAGTAGAATTTTGGCAAATAGAGGAAGGTGGCAAGAAAAAGAACAATTAGTGGGGCCCAGGATTTGGGGGCAGCTGAGGACAGAGTGGGAGGACCCAGAGGACTGGGTCTCTGCGCGTGTGAAAAATAAAGAGGTTCAGTGTGGAGTTCCAGAAGAGGCCCAGAAGATCAGGAAAAGCTGGAATAAATCCCATTTGTCCGAGACCCTAACTAGCCAGGGCTGGAACATGGCCCATTAATTGATGTTGGTCAATTTATTCTCCCAGAATTAAAAACAAAAGGATGACTTCATTAATGCTCAAAGAGCCCAAATGAGATAATTTACATACAGATAATAAAGAGATGAGAATCCCCTGGACCAGTTACTATTCATGCTGAATAGATATGGATCCAGTTCTCTAGAGAGTTTTAGAGTAATTATTAAATAAGCCCAGATTTAAAGTATCAATTTGTCTTCACAAATTTCTTACAAGTTGATAAAATACCCGCCTAAGTCATAGTTGACATTAGGTAAAACAAGCCCTTACTCAGATATGAATGCTTCCGACATTCCTTTCTCAAAAAAGAAGTCTAATGAGTCACCCAAAAAGATACTTTCAGTTTTCCATGTTGATAAATAGCATCCTCATCCAGAATCTTCTCACCTGAATTCCTAAGATGCCTACATCACCAGCACAATCACCCTGACCCACACAGGCTAATCCTTCTACCAGTCCCCAGTGTATAACAGTCCTAAGAATGCTCCAGGACGCACCCACTTGCCTACTGGGGTGTTCTCTCCTCACAATGTGTCTGTCTTTTCCCCATCACTGCATTTCAAGCCACTTTTCTTCCTCTCCAAACTATAGTATGACAGGAACATTTTGGGGTCACTTATAATCATCCATATCAATCAACCTCTGGATAATTTTATGTCTCCATCAAAGAAATAGGGAGATTCTGTTTCTCCCCCCCCCCCACACACACACAGATTATCTGGAAAGTACTTTGAAAATGGGAGCATATGACAATTCTTACAAAACCAATTAAACAAATACAGATGAGGGAGTCACTGGGTCTTTTTGTCACCACCCACTGGAGGCCTGACCCTGGCACATTAGAGACACTTACAGTAATTTTTAATAAACAGACTGAAGATCACTCAAAAATCATCAATTTCAAGGGCTCTGCTACCACCTGGTCTTCCCGATTCATGAACCTTAATGGTCATGATTTCTACTATCCCTTATCTCTTTCCACAAGGGAACAGGCACAGTCAAATAGCCAGACTTTAGGTCTAATTCATTGATGATTAAAAAAAAAAAACCAACAACACATAGCCACTACCATGGGACAACTTCAACTCAACCAGCATTAATGTTTTGTTCTAATATATGCTTAGCAAAGACATTGGACAATGATGCTAAAAAGAAAGGATTTCTACATGAGAAGAGTTTCCAGGTAAAGACACAGGTCTTGACACAAAACACACAAAGCAAAAGGTGTCTGATAAAAGTGTGGAGGAGAAATAGCTAAGTTTCTGCAGATCATGAGCATAGGTAATCCAGGAGTGATAGATCAGCCCGGATGAAAATGAAGTGATGTTGGGCACCAGGGCCGGGAGCATTTCAGGGAGAAACAACAGCACATGCAAAGGCCCAGGGATGAGAAGCTGTGGTTTATGATAGTTGAAGTTAAGATTGAGTACACAAGGAAGAATTTCAAGAATGAACTAGAAAAACAGGAAGAGCCAAGCCTACAGTACCTCAATGACAAACTATTCTGAGATACTGACTGCTTTGGGTCACAGCCCATGTCTAGGCAGACTTGTGTTCTCATAGCATGCCAGGGGATGACAGAGAACATTAAAGAACAGAACACTCTGGAAAGTGATTCCAGACCAAACTTGATGCCTCTGACTTCCTTCATGATTTTTCTGCTGTAAGTTAAATAATTTGTTTATGTTCTGGAACCCATCAAGCCAGGTGGTCCCTCCAAGGGCAGAGCTCAAACTCTTCACCTCAGTATCTGCAAAACTAAGCATCCTAGCCATGTGCCAAAGATCCTCGATTAACCTGACTGAACAAACGTGCAATAATTACTAGTCCTATTTCAAACTAAATGTAAGCACTATGACCTGGAACCCCTTCATATCCTTTCTGTTACTCTGTAGTAGAAATTATCAAGAGGCAAATAGAACGATGAAAGCTACTCATGAAATTAACAGACACAATGTCTTTCTTCCCTCCAGGTCTGCAAACAATTCAGCACAAACACACTGACACCCCCATATGGCAAAATACTCTGACACAGTCTGTATGCATCCCTCTGTCTAACCTGAAGCATCGTTAATTTACTCTGTGCTAAATCCAACCTACCGAATACTCACGCTTCACTCTACTCACTGTTCATCCGAGGGTGAAAACGTCAATGCAATACAACTTCACATGGAGGAGAGGGTGAAAAAAGAAACAAAACTATTGGGATGTTGCTCATCTCAGCCTATTTGCTGCTTTCTTAATTACTTCTTATGATTCCAATAATGCAATTTCTCATAAAATGCAAACTGTAGAGGCAGGGCGAAAAAAATGCAAACTGTAAATTAAGGGTCCATTCAGAACTTCTGTCATTCCTGAGACCTCTACCTCTCAGGCAGTTCTTCAGACTTTGCAATATTCCACAAACTAAAATACACCGGGATTTCCCCCTTACTGGATTCCCCATATCCAAATAAATGTTTTCTGTTATCCTGATAGTAAAATATCTGCAATGTAGGTTAAAAAAAGAACTACTAAAAGACTAAGAACAGTTAGCACCTGCCAGTGGCCCTTCTACTATGGGAAATTCCAAACTTTAGTGGGGTTCACTGACACTCAGAATAAAGACTACTCAGTTTTTTGCAGTTAGATGTGAACATTACGAAGACTAAGTTTGGCTTCGTAATGAGATGTGAGTGAGAGGAAGAAAAGAGTGCAATTTGAAGCTGCTGGTTTTAAAGGCAGGAAGCGCCCCTCTTCCTCTCAATTTCAAAATAACTGCATGAACTCTTGGTTCCTGAAAAGCAGGGCTGGTGAAGCCACTGAAAACTGAGTAGACTTGACAAATTCCCTAAGGAGCATCGATGCTAGGGACAGTGGATCTACAGAACAGAAGAAGTCTGGGATTCAGACAACTTCTTACACTACAGTTGTTGGATATTCTGGATTTTTTATGTGAAAAATAAAAAAAACTTATATTTTTGTAAGTCATAGTGTTAGTCTGTCACAAATAGGCTCATGAATGTCCTCATTAACTCAAAGGATACTAGAATATAGGAAAATGACATATGCTCCATTGGTCCAAATTCTGATAATAAAATTAGTCATAGCTCTGTCTCAGTTGTTTCTTTGTAAAGGTTTCCAAAAACTCCTGAACACAATGATTTGTGTGGACAACAACAGTTCTGCAGAAACCACATGCGTCCACTCACATGGCTGGAAATCAGACACATAAGGGCTAACACCGGAGTTCACAACTTGCTCTGTTATCATAGAAGATTCCCAAGTCTCACTTCCACCTCAGCAAGAAAAGGACTAATCTATTTTGGATGCTGACTTCATGAGACTAGGAGACTGGGTAGAGAAAGAAGAGGTCTATGCAAAAGCTTTTTACACAGGGAAGCAAAAACAGGCAAGGTGAGCATTAGAGTACCTCCAACAAAGTCATTCTATGTGCTATGCAGTTTATCAGTACAGCGTATCTAGGTAGCTTGCTGGTAAAGGGGGCCTGAAACCTCATTCCTAGTAAAGTGATAAGAGAAGAGCACTAGGGCATAAGGAGTCAATCCTAATAACAGATAACACCCCAAATCCCAACTGCTGAATTGTCAATGCACTTGATTAGAAAGTCAAAAGAATTAGATCAAACTGCACAAGTCAATATCTCAAACAGAAAAAAGAGCCCAATGCCACACATCCCTAAGAGATGGTATACCACTCACTAATTCCATAGACCAGCCACAAAAATGTATTTGGCTTAGGGACCAGAGATGTGCATATAGTATTGTGGGCAGAGTGTGTGTCTTGCATATAGCTCAGCCAGGTTTGGTCCTGGCAACATATATGGTGCCCTGAGTCATGCTAGGAGTGATATCTGAGCACAGAGCTAAGAGAAAGTCCTATGTGTGTACTTCTGAGTGTCTACCCCAAATTATATATATATACATATATAATTTATTTATATATATATTTATATTTATATTTATATATACATAATGTCAACTGGTAAGTGTTCTATAAACCCTGGTGGAGTCCTGGCTAATCCCCCTGGACTCCCATTATTATAGGGCACTAAAGGCTATGGTGACAGTCTCTCCTCACCACCTCCATTAGCCCCTTGAGAAACATGCTAGAAATAATCAATTTCTTCTGTAAAAACTCACACATTGGTCACTCAGGAGGTCTCCCCTTCGAGCTCACATTATTAGCCACAATCTCCCCTGCCTTACATTTAAATGCCAACAATGAAACTAAAATAAGTGTTTCATTCCCCTTGGAAACATTTTCTGATCAAATAAACTTTTCAGATGGAAAGAATGTCAGAACCATTTAGATGCAACCATAAAATCACTGGTCTAATGTCTTTGAAGTCAACAGGCAAAGGAATGGGAGCTGCTGAGACTAGAAGCCTGGGATGCGATCTCACTTACTCATCTTCCTCAAGGCCCAGCTTCATCTTCCTTGCTCCAGCTCATGTCACAATATTACTCACTACAGAGTGCAAGTTGGAGGTCAACCATCACCTAGGAAAAGAATGAGGCTCTCTTCCAAGGGGGCAGTGTCCTCCTAGATGGTTCCCTTCACTTTCTCCAAAACTAGAGAGAGAACAGATATGCCAAAAATGAAAATGCCAAAGGCAAATAGCAAAATAAGGGCTTTGTTCCTGACTTGTGACTTGGATGGCCAAAAGTTACACAAAGGAAGAGAAAGAGAGGGGTGGGGGGAGAGTCAGCAGGGGAGTGGGCTAGAGAGAAATTGAGACATTGGTGATGGGAAATGTGCTCTGGTAGTGTTGGACATTGTATGAGTAAAACACAACCATGAACCACTTTTTTAATCTTTGGGGAAAAAACAACCATATTATGAACAACCTTGCAAACTATGGTGTTTAAATAAAGTAATATGTTAATACCTAAACCAAAGTTAACGATAAAAGAATCAAGAGAACCAAATTATAACAAGCTATACACAAAAGGGACCTGTTACACTAGCAGTCCAGAGAGCTAGGAGTGAAGGTATGGAATGTGTGTGCCTGAAATACAACTGTGAGAGACTTCTAATTCATATAGGTTTCAATAAAAAAAATTTAAAGTAATTTTTTTAAAAATATGCATACACACACAAGAAAGAAGAAAATCATAATCTGGCTACAACCTCAAGTTCCTTAGTATGGCTGAGGTCTCTGCTCACCTGCTCCCCCAAGCCTATTCCAGACGATGCCAAAGAGGCACTAGAGCGTGATTTCTCTGGCATAGATGGCCTCTGAGCACTGCATTGTGAGCCCTCAAAATTAGATATATGCTCTAAGCACAAAACACACTCAACTTTGAGGACAGTGTTTTTGGAAGAGTGAAAAAAATGCACTTTAAGAATACTCTAGAGATTCTACTGATTACATGTTAAAATGATACATTTAGGGTCAAAGTCTACTGTGGCGATTAATTAGTCCATATAATTACATCTTCAATGAGACTGCTGGAAAATTAAATATCAGATCTATAGTTCACAGTGCACTTGCCTCAGACAGCATTTCTCTGGAGCATGTTCAAGAACTGGAATTTTATCCCAGAACAATGGCAGCCACGTTGGCTTCTGAGATCCAGGCACAATCAAATAGGATATGAAGGCTGTTGGGAGGTCAAACCAAAGGCACAAGACAGTATGGGGCAGGGAATCAGTGGCAACCTGCTGGAAATACTCAGAGCTGCATTTAGCAGACAGAGTGAAGACCCGAAACCTAGTTCCCAAATGGTACTAAGACGTGAAAACAGCATGTGTGGAGAGGGTTGGCTCCAAGGTTTCAGCCTCAGAGTGGATTGACTAGTCAGTTCCCAACCTGAAGTTATTGCAGGTAGCAAAGAGCCATAAAGGACCCTGGGGTCCCAGCAACTGGTGTGCAGACAGTTTCCCTAAAAAGGGCACAAATCGTTGATGCTCTGAGCACTCTGGAACCAGCACGAGCTCCAGGTTGTCCGTAAGTACCCACAACACACCCCTAAATTCCTCAGCCAAGACCTTGGGGCAGCTATCTGAAGCGCCGATGGAAATCCCTGTTACTATTTTGACCAGGAGAGGTGCTGAAAGGGCTGCGCAGGGCTCAGCTGTGTGGCAAGCAGGGCGAGGCCTTTGCTCTATGGGGCCTTTCCTGACTTCAGACTGAGGAAATACCAGGGAAGGGAACAGAACAGGTTTTGGACTCCAAGCCCAACTTCAAGTCAATGTCGTACAGGGCCCTGATGTGCTGGGTGGCCCAGGGTGCTTGTAGGCCTGTGTTTCCTCCCTGTACCAGTCAATGCAACATCTGCCAGCAGGACAGAAGCCCTGCTGCCAGGTAGATAGAAGAGAAGAGGGTCCAGGGCCAGCCCCAGGCCTGATGACCATCTCTCTCCTCCTTCCCAGCCAGAAAGGTGGAAGAGAGAGGAAATTCTCACTGGAGGCTGCTGCCCATCTTCCAATCACACTAAAATGCCAAAAGGTGCTAGGAAACAGTGAGCTGTACAGGCAGACAAGACAGCCCACAGCAGGGCTGCTGGGGCACTAGGCCTGCACTTCCCGAACAAGCACCACCTGAATAAAGTAAGGCTCTCTGTGTCCCCAAAAATAAATAGAGCATGCCTCAGACATGGCAGTTGCTGTTTTCTGGGGGCAGGTGGGGTACTGGGGCAGAGGGAATAGTTTTGAAGGTCCTTTTTCTTAGTTACTCCAATCACTCCTTCTTTTCTGTTTGCTCCTCTTCAAGGCCACCCTATCAGAGCTGAATTAGCCAGGTTTTCCTCTGTATGGAACAACGGCCATAAATCACAAATATGAGAGCACATAAAATTATATAGCATGGGCCCAGTGTCATAATAAACACATTTATATTTTAGTACCGCTGTTTTTTCCACCTTGGAACCAGCTCACGCCAAGGCCCCAGGGGCTCTCCCTCCCATGCTCAGGCTGCCTGTGAGCTGCAAAACTTGCATTATGTGCACTTTCCTGCCTCAGTCTCGGCCCTCACCCCCCAGCCTGCCACATGCCAGCTGGGCTCGTCTTTGTGCTGAGCCGGGCCTGCAGCCACTCAGCTCAGCGCAGACACAAATGAGCAGGTGACCTTTGCAACTGTGTCAAGGCAGGTCCTTGACCCAAAACCCCTCAAACTGCAGTGGGTTCCGTGTAAATCAGTCAACTGAAAAGACTTGTGTTTGCACAATGGGATTGTGTTTACGCAAAGATTTAATGCCTCAATAGAGCAAAAGCTGTTCAGTTCATTTTAATTATGGCTTTATTCTTCTCGCAACTGATGCATTAAAAAAAAGTTGAGAGGGTGCTGGTGGTCACTGAGCATGGGAGCTCTGGGCCTCATCTTCCTCAGGGCTGAAGAGGAGATGCAAGAGGTCTCCTCTGCTGAAAACTCTTTGCTGACTGAATACGCTGTGTGGAGGGGACAGACAAGAAGAGAAAATGCAGAGGGGCTTTGACCTATGACTAAGGGAAAGCCAAGGGTCTGGTGCCTCCAGGGAGAGGGGCCACTGCACCCCATAGGTGATATTTCACCGACACAACCCTTGCCCTGCCAAGGATCTCAGCTCATAGAGGTGAGGAAATCAAAAGGCAAAGGTAAAGTGCAAATTCATGAGCTGGGGCCTGAGCATAGCACAGCAGGGAGGGCATTTGCCTTTCAGGCAACTGACCCAGGTTTGCTTCCCGGTATCCCAAATGGTCCCCAAGCCTGTCAGGAGTAATCTTTGAGTGCAGAGCCAGGAGAAACCTCTGAGCAATACTGGATGTTTTCCTATCCCTCCAAAAAAATATCTAAAGTTGCAGGAAAGTGAGATCAACCAAGTAAGGTCACAGGCCAAAATGCCTCAGAGTGGAGTACTCAGGGCCATGGGTACCATTCTGCTCACTGTGTGAACAGTGGCATTAGGGGTAAGACAGATTCTTTTTTCATGTCCCAGAAGACAGTGAGAGTGCCTGTCATGCAGAGGTCCCAGGATATGCCAGCAGCTCTTCACGGCACCTCCTGTGAAGGTAAAAGTGAGACGCCACCATCCAGCAAACCACGGTCTGATCTTGACCTGAATTCAGCATCTTGGGCTGATTTGGAGTTTTTCAAATTGACCAGGGCATTTTCCTTATGACATTTACTCCATCCATGAACATCTTCCAGAAAGATGGATGATGTGGGACAGGATACAACAAAATTATTGTGTGTGTGTGTGTGTGTGTGTTGCTGGGGATTGAACCAAAGGCTTCACACATGCAAGGAAAAGAAAGGGACCTGAGATGTGGGCCAGTGGACACATATTGGCCTTGTACGTGTGAGTCCATGAGTTGCAGCCTCACACAGACCTACAAAATGTGGTCCCCAGTACAGTTGCTGGGATCCCAAGTTACACAACAGACATGGCACTCCCCTTCACACAGTAGCCAAATGTGTGAACCCCAGGTATCACAAGCACAATATAACAATAGGCAGACAGGTGGTGAGGGAAAAAGAGCAAAGAGAAAGGAAGTTTGAAATACTGAGTGGTCTAACCATTATTCTAGGAGATAGAGATCGTATGTGATAACAATATGTTCAAGGCTCTTGAAAAAATTCAGTTAAATATTTTAAAACTGGGGAAAAAACTCAAACTAAGATAACAAATTCTAAAGTTTAATAAAAATGAGCCAAAGAAATAAATTGCTTTCTTAATTATACTGAATCTGTTGTCACATTGGATGAGATATGAATCACACATTGTTCTGGGGATGTGGGAAATGAAATGGTAAATATTAAGTCATTTCTCTTGCCGTAAACCATCACTTACCAACAAAACTAAATTCATTCATGTCCAACTTCAACTTATGTCTTTCCAAATGGCTAATTAAAAAAAAAAAACAATTTTACCTTGGAGGAGTTTCACAGCAGTGCTCAAGGAACCCAGACAACACTCCCACCAACACTCAACCAATAGTGCTTGTGCCTGAGAATGTAGTGCTTAGGCTTTTGTTGGAGGACATCAGGCTACCAGACTGTGCTCAGAGGCCTCCAAAACACATTTGGGACACCAAGGCGCCCATGTCTATGCTCAGTAATGCTCAGGAGGTTGATGTGATACCCAGATTGACCTCAGGGTGGGTCTATGCAAAGCATGTATAATTCCTAGTCATGATCATCTTCCTAGACCCAGAAATGGAAAAGAGTGAGACAGTTTCTGGTCCAGTTCAGCTGTGAAAACTTTGAAAAGGTACAGGGCAGAAGGATAGGAAAAGGGTTAAGGTGCTTGTCGCTCTCCCAACTAAGCCCAGTCAGTCTCCCTCTGATACCACTGATGGTCCTCCTCTACCACCAGGAGTCATCCCTCAGCAGCAGTCATCCTTCTAGTAGCCATCCCTCAGCGGGAGTCATGCTAGTAGTCATCCCTTAGTGGAAGTCATTCCTCAGTGTGAGTCATCACACAGTGTGAGTCATCCCAGAAGTCATCCCTCATTGGGAGTCATCCCTCAGCAGGAGTCATCCCTCTGCAGCAGTCATCCCACATCAGGAGTTATCCCAGAAGTCATCCCTCATTGGGAGTCATCCCTCAGCAGAAGTCATCCCACAGCAGGAGTCATCCCTCACTGGGAGACATCCCTCATTGGGAGTCATCCCTCAGTGGGAATCTTCCCAGAAGTCATCCCTCAGTAGGAGTCATCCCTCAATGGGAATCATTCCATGAATCGTACTTCAGCGGGAGTTATCCTAGTAGTCATCCCTCAGTGGGAGCCATCCCTCAGCGTAAGTCATCCTAGTCATTCCTCAGCGTGAATCATTCCAGTCATCCCTCAGTGGGAGTCATCCTTGTAGTCATCCCTCAATGGGAGCCATTCCAGGACTCATCCCTCAATGGGAATCCGAGTACCACTAGGTGTGGCTCACTCTCCAATCATTCTCTAAGCCTGAGTTTTCTCACCCATAAAATGGGAATATGAGATTATCATACAAGTAGGTGAAGGGTGAAAGTATCTTCAAAGCTAAAAGGCTCAATCCAAGTGGTAATCATTGAACGCTTCCTTGAAGGAGCAAGACTGTGGAGACTCCTCTCTAGATTTGATCCCCTCATCTCTAGACTCAACTTTTCTTCCAAAAACCAGTAGGCCTCACCCTACCCTTCCTGGAGCTCACCTGTTCCAGAAAGCTGACTCAATCATCATTGCCTCCCGCAGGTCATCAATATAAATATGACCAATTCCCCACTGGCCTAGAACAAAGGTCTGATAACACCGTGATCCAAAACATGGCACTTACCCTGACCCCTGGGGGCCACTCGCTAATCACAACCTCACCAAGTGGCAAAGGAAAAGCTAATCTGTGTGAAAGACACAGATGTTGTGAACTCCCTCCTGCCGCATTCACATGTACAATGTCAGTAGTATTAGCTCAGAACAGCAAGGACAATGCCACACAATTCTAACAGCACAGTGACCATTGTAGAAGGGATGAAACATCGGATGATGTTATTTTTGATGCATGTATATGTAGTTGAAAGGGCCAATGCATAATTCAGATCTCCTGACAAAATGTAGGCAGCCAGTCCCTTTCCACTAGGTAATTCTATTGAAATCCTTCCACCTATGAAAGCACCTTTTTTTTTCACCTTGAAAATTCAAAAATGCATTGTGGGACATGCCTCATGAAATCAAGAGAGTGAAGGATAGATAGGAAAAAAGTGGTCAGACCCAAGTCACACCACTGTCTCCCAAAAGACTATTTTCTGATTAAACACACACCTGACCCGTCTTCTTTCAGTACCAATAGTCCAGCTTTTTTTTTTTAATAATAAAGAAATATCTGTTGTCACTTGGTGGATAAGAGGAGAGGCCGTTAGTGCTGGTCAGCTAAACCAAGTTCCTGGCCCAAAGCCTCCAGACCACATACCAGTTTGGTGGCTCATGTCTGAAACCTCTATCTCAGCAAATTCTCAAATTATTACAGGTCAGGGACACTCGATGAGAGGGGAGGGGGATGTTATTTGTGAAGGGCTGAGGTCCCCAATGTTAAATCCTACTCATGTAGTGGAGAGTAGAGAGGGAGAGAGATTCTTATCAGAGAGGCTGAGGTAGGGAGTAAAGGGTTCAGCATCTCTGCCAAGTCCAGATGGAAAGGATGCAGACTGTAATATTCATGTTCCATTTTTAAAGATACTAAAAGAAAAGTTCCAACCAGGTTGATGGTCTGGAGGGCATGAGGAAATATTTTGCAATGGTTCAGTATAATTGAAAGAGAAGAAGCAAAGACAGCTACGATTGTGTTAGTCTGGGGTTTCTCAACTCAGGCAGTGTCGACATCTGGGGGGACTAAAGCTGAGTTGGGGAACTCTCACTTGCTCTGTAGGGTTCTTGGCCGCTGCCTCATTCCCTTGTACCAGATGCTATAGCAACCCAATGCGCAAGATGTGACAACCAGAATGTCTCCAGGCATTGCTCAGTGTCCCTTAAGAGGCAAACTCAGCCCAGATCAAGGATCACTACATTAGGCAAATAATGATCACACATTTTGGGGGCTAGGGCTACGATCAAAGCTTGACTCTTGCATATAATGGTCTCTTGGACCAGGGAGAAGAAGCCCTGTGCGCCCCCTGATCAGTCATGAGATTTTCATGTTCCTGCTGATACCTCATTAGCCTCACAAGTTCTTGATGGGCTGGAGATATCCTGCCCAAGTAGATGATCACTTGGGTGGGGGGAGGGAGCCCTCAGAATTGGTGAACATGGGTGGGGGGCAGAGCTGAGGGAGAACTGGAGCCAAGTTCCCTTCCTCTAGCCCAGTCCTGCAGAAGGGGTACCTTTTCCTCTGAGTCACACCAAAACAGAATATCGATTGGTAACAGCCATCAGATTCTTTCCAGTTTAGTCAACTCTTTTCCTTCCCAAGAGAGCTAGTAACTTTGTAAAGCCATCAGAATTGAACAAATATAGATGCTTGTGACTGAGAAGCAGGATTTGAAGCAGTTACAAGGAACTAACTCCTTTCCTCAACTACTGGAGGAGTCCCAGTAGGCTTTAGAAGAAAAAATGGTTGGATTTCATAGAAGACAAATGATCTTGGGAAACAGGAAAATGACTAGCCATGACTCCTCTGGCCCTCAACATACCCACCTGCCTGCAGTGTTGTAGGTCACTCCAGACTGTAACCATGTTTGATTAATCAATGAAGAGTGTTGGGCAAAACAAACACCTGGACTTCTTAGATCTTTTCATTCCACATCCTGAGTCAGCCCATTAGGGCCACATGAAAATGTGCTCTTTGGATAAGGAGCCATGTGCAGAAACGCAACATTCATGACTAGCAGAGCTAGGCCCACTTAGAGCCAGACTATACAACATGGCAAGTAGAGGCCAGAGTGATAGCACAGCAGGAAGGAAATTTGCCTTGCAATCGTCCATCCTGGGTTCAATCTTCCGCATTCCATATGGTTCCGAGCATCACCGGGAATGACCCTTGAGCACAGAGCCAGGAATAACCCCTGGACATTGTCAGGTATGGCCCCAAAACAAAAAACAAACAAACAAACATAAAATAAACTATGTCAACTGATAAAGCAAAGTACTCCCTTCTGAAGATGCAACATAATCAGATGACAAAATTCTTTAATAAATAAATATTCCTGAGTAACTCACAACATTTTACTTAAAGATACAGAAAGAACATTCTACAAGCTCTACTATAATATAAATGGTTCCCTAACAACCCCTTATTTATTTATCTATTTATTTGGTGGTGCTGGGGATCTAGCCCAGGGCTTTACATATCTGAGATATGCATTCTATCAAGCAGTCACATATGTGGCCCTCAAAATTAAGATTTTTCTCCTATTTATTACTAATGTAGAATCTTCCCTTTGGAATATGCTCTCTCTCAGTTTAATTGTGCCCAATGAATACGACTAGCCTGATTTCCTCAGCTATCGGGAACAGGGCCCCAAATTGCATCCACTTTCTCCACCTTGGAAAGTGAAACCTCCTTGAAGCCTTACTTCACTTCTGAGGAATCTTCCTCCTCACACTTCCAGGGAGGATTTGAACAATGACGAAATGAAAACCTCTCCTTAAATAGAGGATGAAACTATAAGGAAATGCAATGGCACGTGTTTTTAAGCCACAAAATTGATTCCTGGTTGGGTATTTTGTTTTGTTTTGTTTTATTTCAGCACATTTATCTGCCATAAGGGAAGAAACCAAAGTGTGAGAAACAGGCATTATTTCCATGTGATGACAATGTATCACCTAAAAGGATGTGAGGTGTGTTGGGATGCCTGTTGGAGAAATGAAAACCCTAGTAGAAAGTCATAAGGACCAAGAATCTTTACTTCTTGGGATCATTCCACCATTGCTCTTCAGCCACCTTCTACCCTTTCTGGCTCTGTGTTGTATCAAGAAGAGCAACAAGGGAACTGGGCTCATTTAAGAGGGGGAAATGGCATAATCTTTAAGATACTAAAAATGTGACCATATTAGTGAACCAATCATTTTAATGTTTTCATAAATTCTATTAGTCCCTTGATAAACTATACACGTGTAATAATTTCCCAGTGCTAAGAAAAGAAAAGCCATCATTTCAGTGATGCCTTCAAATCTCACATTTCTTTTCAACTCCATTTCATAAGGTGTGAAGGGGAAAGAAATATTTCAAGATTCTAAAGTGTTTTCAAAGCTAAAAGATTTAGTCGAGAAAGTAGGATGAGGGGACGCAGGTGCTAGACATTGCACAGAATTTGCACTTAGGCTCCATTAATTGCCAGCCTAGCTCCCCCTTCTCTTCCCTTCTCTCCCCTCCCCCTGCTAAATCCCTCTGGAAAACAGCAGAACAGCAGGCCCAGACTGGTACCCAGCAGCAACACCAGGAGCAGAAGTAGCCAATTAGCCTCCAGAATACAAAGAGGGGAGAAAAATGATGCAGTTACCTAGCAACCAGAAAGAGCAGAAACAGCTGTGCAGCAGGCCCAGGCTGGTACCCAGGCAGAGACAGGATAGCCAATTAGCACACTGTATTTAATGCTGATGTGGTATCCTAGTAACAGGCTGTACCAGTTTGTCTGTTGCAATTTCACCCTCCCTTCTTCACATTTTCCTCAATCATGCACAGTTTTACTATTTGCCCTAATTACTGTTTCTCCACTGCTTCAAGCGGCCATTACTTTCTCCCCGGAAAAAATTGGAAGAACTAAGGGAAAAAAGTCTTCTGTAATGACAGTATTTAGTTTCAAATTCAGATTAACTGTAAGCCTTCAGACACTACACAGCAACATGGAATGGGGAGGAAGGCCAGCAAATTGCCTTCTATCTATATTTATCAAAAGCCAATGATATCTTTTCTACCTGCTAATATTTGCATGTAGCTAAAGAAAAGAATGTTTTAATAAAGCAGACTGTCATTTTGTATGCACTATATTTCAAATAGGTGGAATCTCTTCTGTGTACTTGAATTTATTCATATTGATTTTCTGACACTCTCTTCTGAACACTAGGAACATAAAATGTCTTATTACTAATATCACAGAAAGGAGATATATCTTTTGTTGCTCCTTTTAAAAGACCAATACTAGTTTCAAAAGGCTCGTGAGCAATTGAGAATTCAATATAAAGAATCATTCAATCCTTTCTCAACAGAATTTGAGCACACGTGAGGAGAGCCCTGGCCCCCAGAATAAGGAGACTGAACTACCACGTTGGAAGCACACCGCCAGGTGTGACCCAAAAATAAAAAATAAAAAAAAAAGGAAGTACATAATGGCAGTCATGATTCCAATGAGATGAAATTAAACCTATGTACACATAAAACACAAACAGAAAATTTTCATCATGACTATGCATGGTTCTGCTGAACATCTACTGCGTCTTGCTGCTATTATGTTCCTAAATATGTATAAAAATTCTTGACCTTGGATCTGAATTCACCAGGCCACACATGATTAATTCTACAATATTTTCCAGTGCAACTATTAGATGCTTAGAAATATCTCACTTAAAACTGGCTTCAATACTAAACCGCTTACAAAATCACGAATATAAAAAGGAGTAAAGGGCTCCATAGGAAAACATTAGACCTCCATAAAACCCTTAACTAGATTAAGGGTTCATGAAGGAAAAGGACTTTCTCAACTGAGAATGGCTTCTACCCTTCTTTCTGAAACAAAAGACTGGATGGCTTTTCTCAACATTACTAGGATGATTGAAACTACACACCATTATCTAATACCTATAAAGATTGTATATCATTTGAGAATTTTCTCACTTTTAGTCTGCCTACCTGAAAATAGTATTCATTGAACTATTTCATATTACCGAATTCTACAAACTAAATGTCAAGTTTATTCCTGGAAAGAGGATACATTTTGAAGGCAGAAACTAAAGAAGCCGTAATATGACTTCTTATTATAGAAGATAAGTAGCTTATAATACTAAATAAGTTTTTAATTATAACTACACCTTGTTTTCATGCACAATCAAACCTCTTTCAAGTAACATTTCAAAGGAATTGAGGGAAAGATACAGGAATCTGAGAAGCATGTCGGATGTAGATGCTGCAGGGTCTGGTCTCTCTCAGGAACTCAACCTGGGATGCTCTGCTTCCTGTTCCTCAAGTTTATGGGTATGCAGGCAGGGTCAATCCCCCAAAACCTCCATAAGCATAACTGATGGAGAAAGAGAGAGGAACTGAAGTGAGCAGCAGACCACAGAACACTTCTTTTCACGGCTGGCTCAATAATGGGAGTGGTTTGGTCCCTCCTCCCCCCTCTTCTCAATAACATTGGCTCTGAAACAGTGAGGAAAGGGGAAATTATTCCATCACTGAGCAGTCTAGAAAAAAGTCAGTTACTTTGGATTCCCTGGATGGCCTCTACTTCTACAAGCATTGAGCTTAATACCTCTCCTGTCAATAATTCACTTTTTGAAACAGCTGAAGAGTAGTTTCTTTGAGAAAATCCAGCTGCAGGAGGAGAAAAGGTGGAATAAAGAGAGAAAAAAAAATCAACTATTTCCAAAGTTCCTTCAGCTTGTCTCTTTCTATGACCAGTGTGTGCCCTAACTGAAGAATTAAAAAATAATGAAAGATCAGTATTTAGTGAGTGACCCATACTTTGGCCATTAGAAATCAACAGAGCATGGATACCCTGTCATTTCTAATAGAAAGGGGCATTAAAAAATACACACTGCAAGGCAGGAAGTGAGTACAGGAAAGTAGGCAGAAGTTTCCCAGGTAGGGTGGGAAGAAGAAAGGAACTGGGATGCTATCAACAGCTTTGCCCAGGTCACCAAGCCTATCTCCACCAGGACAGACCAACAGAACTGCCAGGTTAGAAAAGCTCAGGCCTTCTCCATCTGCTCACTGTGTTCTGCCTAAGTAATGGGTCCACAGTACCATTTGCTGATCAAAACTAATTTCCTTAAACAAAAAGTTCAGTTCCGCACAATTCATTTTAAAAAGTTCAACTAGAACTATAAAATTCCAAGATATGCATATCTTATACCTATTTTTCTTATATCAGTCCTTATCTTTTAATTATAAAGGTGTATTAAAAATATTTATTATACAACTTTAAAGAGATTTCTGTTTTTCTCTAATTGAAATGGAATCACTATTATTTGAACATCAGGAGACAGGAAAATAATTGTCTGCCAACGATTTGTGCAAAAGCATCTTGCCCACCTTTAAAAAAGCTCTCTTTCTTAAAACCTTCACATATTTTCTGTGCAGGTGGCTACTGATATTCTTCTGCTAGAAATAACTTTGGAGATGATCTATTTATTAAATAAAATATTATTTTTAGTTCACCCATTTGGCTTTCCCAATGATCACACTTGGCCTAATTGTTTGCACAGGCTTTTCATGGCATTCCTTTTCTTTTTACCAGACAAAGCTGATGCAACTTTTCAAATTCAGAATTAATAAAATTCTACTACTTTCATTGCTTTTACTGGAACAAAATTCCCTTTTCTCTTTCTTACCTCAATGCCTAACTCTATGTTGTATTCTCATTTGATATCAAGCTGCCTGGTATACAATTTTATGAAAATAGACTTTAGACACTTGCATCAAAAAGTGAGGTTCTTGGAGATAAGGGAATTGGAATAATGTTTTGGGAAATGATATATACATACATATGACAAAATGCTTATTAATGTTTCCCCTCCCTCTTTCATTTTTATTTTACATGCTTATTTACACTGTGACTACCAATTATCTATTAAAAGGATATCTGAAAAAGGTTTCCTGCAAAACCTATGATAAAATTTATATTATAATATATTTATAATATCATATTATGAAAAAATAATGTGATGGCTTATATATACTGCATTTAAGTTATTCTACCCAATATTTGTTTGCAGATCTATTTTCATGAATTAACATTACCATTATCTCATGCTAACAATAACTTTATGTTAATAGTGTTGAACTATCAAGAAGTGAAGCTCTAAGATTTTCCTGACTGGTAAAATCCTTCAATTGTTTTTCTTCACCTCTTTTTAAATTCCTCTTTTAAGCTCCTAAATATACTGAATATCCAAACTACCAAACTATTAAGCTCTCTCCACCTTGTGAACTAAATGGTTAACCCTTCTTCTATTCCATTCCACAAGCGGGCCTTAATGAGTTTCTGCCTCAACACATGGATAAACTTCATTAGCAGCCATGTGTCCCAGCATATTAAAGGCCCTTTAATGTCTCAAAATTGCCCTATTTCAGTTGCTATTGTAAAAATTCAAAGAATTCTTATCTGCAGCAAAGAAAAGGTTGGAAGTGGTCGCTGGGCTCCCTATGGCTCCCAACTGAGGTATTTAATTGTATCCCCCTGGTAGGCCTGCCCTTGAATTAAGGCTCCTATTTATATAAATCAGAGTATTAGCACATTGGCATTATTTTTAAGAAGATGACTTGCATCCATAAATACCCTGACTGGAAAAAAAGAGAAGCAACTTTTTCATCTCGAATCATCCACCATTGATGGGAGCCCCGATCCCTATTTCAGCTCTCTCTCTCCTGCAGTGACTTTTCTGCCAGTCAGCCATGTCCCTGTGCCAGACACCTACAGGCTATTAATACTGGTTTTGTCGAATGATCAAACAACAAAATAAAGAATCTCGATAATCTGTGAAAGGTTTGCGAGCCTTAGAAGCAGTAGACATGGGTCCAAGTTAAAACCTGCCAGTGCACAGTCAAACAAGGACTCTGGTATATTCACAGGTGCCTCAGTCCTCAGGTGCCCTGTATGTGCTGACACCCGCCATTCCTACTTAACAGGGACTGAAAAGTCACGTTTGTCATCTTAATGACTGTAGTGTGACCCACTGGAAGAAATTCAGTAATGGCCATAATCAGAGCAGCATACAGCACTTGCCATATGGGGTGGGAAACAGAAGACTGTTCCTTTGTCATTTCCTTGTTCTGGTTCTTAGTCATTTGATGGGGCAACCGGAGGAAGGACCCTCCCATGTTCTAGCTATTTAGAAGACACTTAAGGTAGTTTTCATTGTCAATTTGTACTTAAATAATACATTCTCATTTCCTTTTCCTAATGGTTGTTATAGGGGATATGACTTTACTTTTCTTCTCATAAGTTAGTACGGAAGTGAGCAACCCTGTTTGGGTTCAATCCTGGTCCAGGGACCAAGGGTCTGTATGATGCTACACAAGTTATCTTAACTTCTCTGAGCTGCATTTATACATGTAAAATAAAGATAATGACTCTGTGACTAGACTTAAACAAGGATTAAAAGGATTAATATTCTGGTACAGACCAATGAGGAATGCCTGGCATATAGGAAGCTTTTATAGAATTTGTTGAGTGGGGCAAGAGCATAGCACTTGTGTGCTACCGACCCAGTTTCGATCCCCAGCATCACACCCACACCCTGAGCCTGCCAGGAATGATTTCTTGGCACAGAGCCAGGAGTAACTGCTGAGCACCAAAAACAAAAAGAGAAAAAAAAATTTGTTGAGTAAGAAATGCTATGTCAAACATTAAAGAACTTCAATGTATGTTTTAAAAGCACTGTCTACTACTTCTTAAACACCAATCTCACTGATATATTTGTAGACATCTTTCAATGGAAAACATATATTTGCCTCAATTTTAATGAAGACCTGCCCCAAAGCAGGCATCAAGTGGCATGTAAAATGCACATATGTCCTGCGTTTCCATTGGAGAAGCGAGCTGAGAAGTCCTTTCTAGCAGTGCCAAATTAAGAGGGTCCTGATTCACCTCCCACAGGTCACGAGAGGTACCATTAGAAAAAAGTGAAGTTCAACTTCAGATGCAACCTGGCAAGTAGCTCTGAGAAGAATATGGTCTCTCCTCCACTACCATGATCAACATCCCAGGATCTGATGGCTGGAACTTGGCCCTAACTGTCCCCAACTGCTCCATATTTCAGTGTGTAAATATGAGGGCTGGGGCAATAAAGCATTGGCTAATGTATTTGTCGTGTACACAGCTGACCTGGGTTCGATCCCCTCATCCCATAAGGTACTCTGAGCATTAGCAGTAGTGATTTCTGAGTGCAGAGCTAGTTGTCCCTGAGCTTCATTGGGTGTAGGCCCCAATAACCACCCCCCCAAAAAAAGTGTACATGTGGAGGTGTTTTCATATGATCTCCATGTTCAAAAATTGGTACTAACACATAGCTACATTCCATCTCAGGGAGGGACAAGTTTTCTTCTCAGAAGTGAACAGGAAGTAAGAAAGAAAATAATTCTCATTTAAATTAGAAATTACAGACAAAATAGTTGTTGTTGTTGTTTGCTGAAATGACATAATAATAAAGTGATTGTTTTAAGTGAAAGTGAAGCTTTACCCTGCATCAAAATATAAGGGTGAGTTAGCTGTCTTGAAGATGAAGAAAATGATGATATAATGGTTGGTTTATTCAGAAAATCTACAACACAAAGCTCAGAGAAGGGAAGGTCTCAAACAGTTTAGCTGCTAACAGAGATTTCTCATCTCATCCAGCACTAAGTGCTCTTCCCAAAGAACAAACCATATGCTAGTTTGCATCTGTTTCCTTTCATGAAGATATCTGCTACTTCTACAACATTCCCTTTGTCCCTGTCTCCCTGCTGCATCTTCTTCCCCCAATGTCGTCCCCCCATCCCTAACATCACCTCCTTGGGCAACTCGTGTTTTCGCCCTCGCTACCAACTGGAACATCTGCTGCCTGTAACAAGAACCACCTCATTGCCTGAAATGCTCCAGGGCAGACAGTGGGAACCATCCCCTTCCTCAAAGAGCAGCTGCAGAAAGGGAAAGAAAAGTCTATATATTTTCCAACTCAATTCTACTCATCTAAAAATGAATAACACATTAGAAATTCTAGAAAGCAAGGAAGTCTAGGTTAACATCTATGTGATTCTTTCTTAGGCAAAGACACAGCTCCATACACTATTTCAGCTGAACTTTTTTTTTTTTTTTTTTGCAGCTGGGTTTCCTTTCCAGTGTTTTATCATGTAGATGCGATGTACTGTGTCATATAATGCTAAACTCTAGAGCACAAAATACCAATTTTTTCCCCTCTATCCTAGAATGGTTTTCTCCTTTTGTTTTCCTGCCTCAAAACACTTCCCCAAGTGAAAGATAAAAATATGTGTATGTGTGTGTGCTTATGGAATATAAAGAGGGGTGCATTAAAATAGCTTCCCTCTGTCTAACTGCAACTTTCTTTTTTTAATATCAACAATTGGTCAGCTCATCCGCTGCCTCTGCCATTCACATTCCACCAGCCCCTTTCTTCAACACAAATCCCCATTTCTATATACCTTTGCCCTCCAGCTTTTACTGGTCCATTTCCTTTATATGTTTGCACTTAATTTGATTCCATCCTTCATGCCTTTTTCATTATTCTTAGTTCATCCACACCACATAAATTATCACATCTGTTTTCAATTCCCCATGTGCCCCATTCACACCAATTTCGAATAAATACTTCTGATTCTCATCCATTTCATCCAAATTAATTCATTTTCTCTCTCCCCTTTCTCTAGTTCCATTTCTACTCTCCCTTCTCTATTTTTCTTTCGAAAAGCACCTGTTTTTTTTCCAAGCATATCTCTGTGGAAGGTTTTAAGAAGCAAAAATGCTTCTAGAGAATGCCAGGTAACTGTTTCTTATGTTATATAAGGAAAACCATGCTTGGAATCATGGCTGGTTCCAAGGTGTCAACGCTGACATGTCCATTACACTTTTTACAAATGGTATCTGGTTTCACCCCAAATAGAACAGTGTCAAAGTGAACAAAGAAAAGCGCCTTGAATTTTGGGGGTGATATTTTACTTTGACTCGCTGCTTTATTGAGTTCCCATTGAGCTATTTTCTTCAGCATTCATCACTAATCAATGCAACAGTAATAGCAACAGCCAACTCCATGGCTATCTTGAATTCTTATCATCTGCTTAATATTTTGCCTGGATTCATCACAAAAATCTAGACATGAGACACAATTGCACTTATTTGACAGCTACAGAAGTCAATACTCAGGAGATAAGGCCATTGGTGAGTTCCTAAATGCTGGACACAAGAAAGCCAGAACTCAAACCCAAGAGGACTTGCTGACCAAGCCTTGCTCTTGCCCACTCTGCAACACTGACTTTCCACAGTTCCCAATGTTTCCCCAAGTCAACTCCCCAAGAGGAAGTATCTTTTCACTTCAGTCCACCATGAAGCAGGGGCTACAGGTGCTAAGGAGCCTAATGAACTCCACTTTCCTAATGACATGGCGCAGATGGTACCCATGACACAATGCACCAAAAATGTTCTTCGGACAACTCTGTTCAGAAGTAGGGGAACAAAAAAGAAGAAAATGTTCTGAACTACCCCTCCCCACACACACACAATGATTCTGTTTCCCCATAATTGTATGACCTCTATACAAAGGAGGACAGAGTTGGCCTTTGTGTCAATAATTCAGAAATATGTCCATAATCAGTCATTCTCAAATCCCACCCAGCTCAATATTCTTGCCTTGTTCCAGTTCCTTTGGTTTCCTGGAGGAGACGGGCAATAAATCAGACCAGACTGTAATCTGGAAACTCAGCAATGTCTTGCCATGACTTTACTCATGAGTTTTGAAAAGAAAAAAACAGAAGGGGGAATGATCTCCAGGAAATAACTAGGGTTCAACAAGGGCCAATGAATAGCAACAGATTTCTCTTGGGTATAAAATGGGTCCAGAAGCTGGACCCAGACTGAGTGGTCTCTACACTGGGGCCAAAGCTTCAACAATTTCACTAGGAGACTCTTTCATGCACTACACAGGAACCAGAGGAAAAATAAAATTCAATGTGGAGGCAAACATGTCTAAGCCCCCGTGTTATCAGGAACCAACACCAGTTCTCCTCTCCTCACCTCAAGTATGACTGTGAGGTTCAAAACAGTCACAAAGGTAGCCTATTTTAGGAATGATCTTTTACAAATGCATTAAGACTCTCAATGGCCCCCATTAGAATAAAACTCCAAGAGGCCCCTGGGGCCAGATTATTTGGCAAATATTATAAAATATGTAGTTAAGGTACACATTCATGATCACAGAACCAATTTCTGGAAGAGTTAAAGTCAAACCCAGGCTGGTCTGATTCCCATGCCAAAGATCTTGGCACTATATGCTTCATTGGTAGCACCATTGCCACCATAACTGGGCACCAGAAAGACAAAACTTCCAAGAACTCTCATCTGATGCTTCTAGCTCAGGTTCACTTGCCTGTTTCTCTCTGGCATCACTCTTGGTCTACACTTTTTCTATTCCACTTACCTGTGCAAGAAACACATGTAAAGTCCACGAAAAGTCTAGAGGCCAACACTCATCAGAAACTCATTTACAACAAACAACGGCAATATTTGCTTCTAAGACACCAAGACCAAGAAGCTATACCAGTTTTAGGCCAAGAAAAAAAGTCTGGTTTCAAATCCAATCCTGCTCTCTTTCTTCTCTATCAACCCCGTTTTCTACTCCTCTCTCATGGCTCAAGAAGTGATTGGGATCACTGAGGGGGGGCGGGCTTTGCCACAGTCGCTGGGATAAAACATAACAGCAGCCTTTGCTGCCTACCCACCCTTACCACACACACACACACACACACACACACACACACACACACACACACACACACCAATGTAATCACTTTAGCAACTTCTCAGTAACAAGCTCATTAAAAAGCAATTCTACCATCTCTCCATAAAGCATGCACCACAGAACAATGTGAAAGAGGAGATGCCAATTAATTACAGAATGATCACATCTAATGAACTCGGAAGCCCGCCTGCTGTGGGGGGACTTTGATGAAACATCAGGGATGCTGAGAAAAGAAGGGTTGGTGACACTCCAGCTACCTTGCTGCACTGTTAATTCTTCCAGCTGTCCCTACTCGGACAGCAGGGCAGAGAGACCCTGTGGCACTGCCCTGGCAGACCCCTTAGGGATCAGCAGCAAAGTGACAAGTGAGGACGAGGCCTGCTTCCATTCCAGGCTGGTGCAAGATGCCTTGAAAGGTCTCTTGGCCAGCAAAGGCCAGGCCCCCACACCCATGAACAAAGGCCATCTGGAAATTGGAAGGTAACAAGAGGGTTGCAACCACCCATCCTAGGTCCTGCCATTCCTCTCCCACCTCCTGGTCATCCTCCACTTGTGGGAACACACAGACCCCCTTTCCCAGCGCAAGGCAGAAAGGCGAAGCAGAAGGAGCCACGTGCGGCCAACTTGTACCACTACCTGTGTGAGTCCTCTGGTGGGCCTTTAAGTGGGAGCTTTTAGTATAGACTTTGCGGCACCCGTTAAACTGACAACGGTGTACCCTCTTCTTGTTTTCTGGACAGGCCTCAGCCCCTGCTTGCTCACTGTCACTCTGTCCACTCTTAACGGTCCCTACAGCAGTCACTGCAGCTGCGGCGGTAGCCACCCCTCCCACCTTGACAGAGCCCAGTGCCGCCTTCTTGGCCACCAGTTTCAAGGTCACTGTGCCATCCACGGCAGACAGAGTCTGGGAGGTCTTGACCAGGTGGCGGCTGAGCTCAGGGGAGGATGGTGGCGTAAGTGAGGTCACGGCGTTGAGCTGGGCCTGGTTGACAGTGGTGTAGCTGTCCAGGGAAGAGCTGGTCGGCTGGAGGCTGAGGCAGGTCTCTGAGAGCAATTTGTCCCGAGAGAGCAGGATGTCCACAGCAGAGCTCTTGTCACAGATGGCTGCCTCCACTGGTAGTAGCAGCGGGTCCAGGTGTCGAAAGCTGTCCTCAATGCACGGAGGAGGAGAAGCGTGGAGGAAGCAGTCCAAGTCTTCCCCAAAGGTCTCTGAGATCCTCCTAGGCTCTGTCTGGAGGTAGCGCTCCAACTCAAGGCATGTCTGCAGAGGGGAACGAGGAAGGGAGAGAAACAGCTATCAGAGGCAGAGCAGATAGCAGGGGGCCAGGTGTGGGCAGGCAGGGTAGGAAGAGACAGACACAAAATGTGGTAACATGGTGGGTGCCTGAAATTCTCAGGTTAAAAGGTCAGACCTTGTGATTTGGTCCCTAAATCCTTCTAAAGAGTCTACAAAGGCCACAACACAGGATTTGGTTGTCTATAGCTGAAGAGTAATCAAAAGCATCAAGATCCAACACCATCAAAATCCCAATAACCATCCATAGGAACTTGACCTATGGTCCCTTCAATCAAGTCCAACAGGCAAGATACTCCTATTATGCCCAAAATTTCCATGTAAGCCAGATGGAATCAAAATTGGACAAGGATTTCATATCAACTGCAGGGTCCTAACTGCCTATTTCCAATAGGCACAACAAGCATGTGGCAAAATAAGTGAGTTGCACAACAGTCTCTGAAAGACAAACCAGGTGACCCTAAACCAAGAAGTGACTTCAACTTTAACAGGGCCTAGATTCCATCACCCAGTCTCTGAAGAGCAAACCATATGCCCCTAAATGAGAAGAGACCTCAACTCCAATAGAGCCAAACTCTGTGACCTGCAGGAATGCATATTGTTTTCAAGAATGCTTCTTATAAAACCTTTGATGCGGAAAACACAATCCCTATTGTTTACAAAGGGTGAAAATACAATAGATACATATATTGAGGCAAGGAGGAAGAGTCCCACGACAATGGTCTAGCATCCTTGACAATGTAATAAAAACAAGTTCAAACAGGTCGATGTGACTAGATAAAGATAGGACTTAATGTAGTTCAAACATAAGGTTTTCACCCAGTAACTAAAGAGATTAAAATTAATTAAAAATGTGTCATCTCCACAAATCTTCATCCATGTTGTTGATCAATCCTTGTAAGATGGTAGAAACACTCTTATGACCAAAGTGGGTATTTAGGTTTAGGGATGGAAGATTATCTTCAAATTTGAATTTTTCCAGAATCTTATAGAAAACTGTGGCTCCAAATTATACAATTAACTCCACTTGCTTTCATTTCTAGGGTTCAATAAGCAAACCCTGATTGTAGAGTTAAAGCCCTTATGGTGGGCTTGGATGGTGGATGGAGGCCTTTGTTCTTAGGCCCCGGGCATATGGCTCCATCCCCCATTAACTGGCGGATCTGGGTATTGAACTCACTCACAGGCAGGCTTCCAGAGAGATAACATCTTTATTCAGCCCTAGCCAACAGATGTGGCTGCTAACCATTTACGCATGCCATTCTTAGCTAGCCCTGCATCTTACTTCTTTCATCCATCTTAGCTCCAACCTCCATCCTGGCAAAAGACCAAAAAGCTAATCCTCTCTGGTCAAGCCTTATCTAACCTTTCCAAGACTCCTCCCAGGAATGGGCGGGGTCTTGCAGGTAAGATCAAGTTACCTGGGAAGAATGGGGGGATGAAGCCACACCTGATGACAAATCTAAAATGTTGTGAGTTCCTAATTCACTCTTTCCGAAGCACTTGGATGTTTGCAGCCAATGTTTTGATTGTAACTTTTATCCTGCTCAGAGTATATCTTAACGATATATCTAGTTGTGCTCTACCTGTCAAGGACATTTTGGTGACACTTCAAAAGAACTTTTTTAAACCAGTCTCCTGGGAAAACTGCATTACTGAATTTTTAAAGAGCCATATTTTTAACTATGAATCACCTTTGTATTTTACTGTTGGTGTTTAATAGTAGGCACTAATGAATGGGCCTGATCTCCATTCAACACTCATGCCATTAGTGTTCATTCAACTACAATGTTCACAGCAAGGTGCAAGAATTGCTATGTATTAAAAGGGAAGACAGTGTGATATATCTAAGTGAAATGGCTATAGGACAAACAATTATAAGCTAAAACGATGGCCTTCTAAGGATATGTGATATCAAATAAAGAAGATAATAATACAAAGCATATCACTATATGCTTAAGGAATGAGTAAAACTACATTCTACACTATATAATAAAGCGGTATCAACTGAAAATGCTATTGGAAAACACTACTTTGATTCTATTTTATTTATTGATCACATAATAGCTTGGGCTTTGTAAATTGTTACCACTTTATGTTCAAAACCAATAAATACTACCATCCTCTTAGGTCAAGTAATGGGCATTGTCCTCATTTGCTCCTTTAGCAAATGTCATCTAGAAAATTTGACTTTCCCCTTGTCATCTGTTTTTCACTGCTAGAACTATGATTTACTTCGCTCCAATACCAAATCCAATCCCTGCCTTCACTCCCCTTGATTCATTTTTGAATTTAAAAGAGTTTCACCCCTTCAAGTTCCTCATCTATTTGAAGTCACTAGTTTTCAGGCACAACGCCAGGCACCCAAAAGGTACATCATGTCTATAGAGATAAAATTGATGTTTTGTTTTGTGTTTGATGTTTCTATCTCTTCTAATCTTTACAAGTCATAAGCCATCATCTAGTGTTGGCCCTGGTTAGACATGGTCATTAAAAATAACCACAAAGACACGTCTTTAAGAAAACAAATAGAAGGTTTTTTTTTGAGCTTTGTCCAAAGGGCAGAACCACCTCTTCATGACACAGGTATGTCTCAGCTGATCTTCTGATAAAGAGTTCTTTGGACTTGCTATTTCACACTCAAGGCCTATATTGCATAATCAGTAAACATTTTATAAATATTTTGAGTTATTACATATATATTATATATTTTCTATGTAATAATAGAAAACATGTACATTTATTACATATTTTCTAACTTATTACATATTTTCTTACATGAAAGACTTAATGTCATTGAAAAATGGCCATGACTTTGAGGAAAGCTCGTATCACTTCATCTTCTAAGATCTCAGGAATCAATGATAAATAAAAAAAGTAAGGGGTCAGAATTTACCCACACATGTTAACATACATACAGAGGTATATATATATATAATTAGTATGTGCATATATAAATATAAATACATATATTTCCTAGCTCTGCTTATGAAAGCGTCTACAAAGAAACCCCAGGAACAACTCTAGCATAAATATATGGAATTCTAAATATCATTACTTATGTAGGAACCAGAGTTCCTTGGAGGCTGATTCAATGACTCTGTCAAAGAAGAAATAAATAGAAGATAAAGCCTAGAATATACTGTGATACTGGATGGAGTAAAGTGCTCATAACGTGATAGAGGTGTATTAGAAAGATTCAATAGCTAATTGGAATGAACAAACCTAGGTCAATTAGAGAAATAAAACTGAACTGAATAATGGGACATAAAGCATTGAATTAAATGTATACTGATTAACCCAGATTAAATAAATGGCTTCATAAACAAATAAAGAAGAAAGAACAGGGGCCAGGCGGTGGCGCTAGAGGTAAGGTGCCTGTCTTGCCTGCGCTAGCCTTGGACAGACCGCGGTTCAATCCCCCGCCGTCCCATATGGTCCCCCAAGCCAGGAGTGACTTCTGAGTGCATAGCCAGGAGTAACCCCTGAGTGTCACTGGTTATGGCCCAAAAACCAAAAAAAAAAAGAAAAGAAAAGAAAGAACAACCACAATTCTGTAATTATAAAATTGCAATTAATAAACATAAAGAAATGATGGAAATCAAAACCTGTCTTCTGCAAACAAATAATCACTGCTAAGAACCACTAAAACTAGTAGGTGGGAGTAAAAGAAATAAAAAAATATTGACCTAGTCTCTAAATACCCCCATTATTTATTAATTGAAAATATTAAAATAATATTTTTACGATAACCTGACACAACTCCTCTTAAACACATAATTAATGTAGGCAGAAACATCATGATTTCATAAGCTAAATAAGACATATTATTCTGCATTATTCATGACCAAAAAAAATTATATATGGGGCCAGAGTGGTGGCACAAGTGGTAGGGCGTCTACCTTGCATGCGCTAACCTCAGATGGACCATGGTTCGATCGTCCAGCATCCCATATGGTCTCCCAAGCCAGGAGCGATTTCTAAGCACATCGCCAGGAGTAACCTCTGAGCATCACCGGGTGTGGCCCCAAAACGAAATATAACTACAGCCTAATTAGGAAAAAAATCCAAAATGACAGTAAATATTGTCCAAAATAATTTATAATTTAAAAATTGCAAATGTTGAGCCACAGCAATAGCACAGTCGGTATAGTGGCATTTGTCTTGCACATGGCTGACCTGGGTTTAAACCCCGGCATCCCATATGGTCCCCTTAGCCTGCCAGGAGTGATTCCTGAGTACACAACCAGGAGTGGCCCAAAAACAAAAACAAAATGCAAATGTTAATAAGGTCACAAACAAAGGTTCTGATAAGCTGTCAATATTGGAGAAGTCCAGAAGACGTTACAACTAAATGAAATGGATTCTGGTGTGGGTGAGAAAAAAAACATCAGTGATTGGTGATCAGTGAGGAAATAGTGCCAATACATAAGTGTACAGATTAGTTAAAGGTAGTATATCAATACAAACATCCTAGGTTTTGTCACTGTACTATAAGTTTTGAAAATTAGAAGCTCTTTAAAGTGTATATGGTAAATAAATATTATTTTTGCAAATTTTCAGTAAGTCTAAATAACTACAAGAAAAGGGGAAAAAAAAGATCTATCACAAAGTAGGAGCATCTCCAGATCTTCAATTTAGATGGAGTTGAAATATTTGCACACACCCCCAGACCTGAAATCTCCTCAGCCTCAATGACATTCCTCAGTTGGCTATAGATAATAGTTGACAGATGACAATTGAATGGCATAAATTATGCCCTTTTGGCCCCTCACTTTGGCAGTTACCAGGTTTCTCTCAGTTTGGACTAACAATACTCCTTCACGCTTGAGCCAGTGAGTCAACTTCCACTTCTCAGAAATTCATGAAAGTTAGCAAAGGGAAGGAAATTGCCCGAGTGCAAAATGATTTTCTTACATGTTTATGAGTCATAGACGAGTGTTGAGAAGTCTCAGATATTTCTGCTTTGAAAACGATAGCCGCCATTTCTCCAAGTTTTCTAGTAAAAATTGCCTGGAATTTATTTTGAAATGACTGCCTTGAAATGTTTTTGTGTGTGTGTGTGTGTGTGTGTGTGTGTGTGTGTGTGTGTGTGTGTGTGTGTGTGTTTTGGTTTTTGGCCCACACCCGTTTGACGCTCAGGGGTTATGGCTATGCATTCAGAAATCGCCCCTGGCTTTGGGGTTCCACTTGGGAAGTCAGAGCAGGAACCTGGGTTGGCCACAGGCAAAAGAACCTGACCCACTGTTCTCTTGCTTCAGCCCCTGGATGAGCACTTTTAATGAGCATGTTGCAACATGCTGTGCCTTTGGTTTTTTTTTCTATTTAGCAGTGTCAAAAACCAAACCCAGGACTTTATACATGCAAGACCCATATAATATTGATATGTTACATGTATATTTCTATTCAGAAACACATGACCTGAGGACTGTGTTTTCATTATCCATTCCTTCCTGAAACAGAAAAGAAGTGGTGAAATGGCATTTTAGTAAATTTCTGAATCCTTCCATGTATGAAAAATGTGAAACAGATTGAAGAAGTAAAGAAAATCAGGGGCCCCAAGTTATATATCATGGTCTCTTAGTCTGACAGCTATGGGAATGCACTAGCCAGATAAAAGAAGAACTTGAAAGGGTTAAGCACAGGCTTTGCATGTGGGAAAAATACAGATTTGATTCTAGCACCACATGGTTTCCCACAGCAAATGGAGAGCCCCAGAGTACAGAGATAAAAGTAGCATCCCAGTATTTTCAGTGTGGCCCTAAATGACCCCAATATTATTTTTTTATTTTTGTTTTTGGGCCACACCTAGCGATGCTTAGAGGTTACTTGTTGGTCTGTGCTCAGAAATTACTCCTGGCAGGTTTGAGGGACCATATGGGATACCAGGGGTTGAACCTGGGTAGGACGCATGCAAGGCAAACACCCTACTGACTATCACTCTATCACTCTGGTCGCAATCACCCCTACGATCTGTTCTATGATCTGTTCAACTAATAAGAGCTCCAATTCCAGAGGTCTGACTTAGACAATGGCAACTGAACGCGTCTTCCAGAAACATAACGGAAGACTTTATCCCAGGCTCCATCCTAGGAGCAACATAATGACCAAGACTACCAACTACAGAAAATGGATTAAAACGACACTGAAGAACCATAACTGCTAGAACCACAAAGAAAGACTTCATAAGCTCCATTCCCTGAGCTGCACAGACACCAAGATCTCTAGATATAGAGGTCTGATTTTACCATCCAAGACAAAGCAGAAGTCTTCCACACACCAAGAAAGCAACAAGGGGAGAGTAAATGATCATGCAAGGAGCCTAGAGTTAATCCCATGACAGTATACTTCAGGGGTGGGGAAACCCTGTATCTCCTAGGTCAAGGGAATTCCCTCTACAATATCCCCAATAGTTACTGTGCCTATGCAGGGGGAAAAAGAAAAGGAAAAAAGAAGGCACAAAACAATCAATTTTCCACATGTTTATTTATCGATTGATCAATTTTTTTGACGTCTTTATTTTGGTGTGGAGATTAAGGTTGATGTCTCCAATATTATTTTATTTTATTTTATCTTGTCTTTCTCTTTCTTTTTGCACTCGAGCATGATTTGATTTCAAAACCGAGACTATTGTGTGGTTGCCTGTCTATTGCTATAGTGCTCACTGGTTATTTAATTCAATATTTCTTTCTGTATTGTGGTGTTTCAATTACCTTTTTCACATCCTCTCTCAAACTGAGGTTGGAAGCCTAAAGGGACTCCACCCATTTTCAGCATATTTGACTTTTGACTTCTTTTTTATTTTTTTTCCTCTTATTTTGTACCCCAATCTATGGCTTTTCTTTCCTTCAAACAAAACCACATACCTCATTTATCTAGTTCTGCCTCTTAAATAAAGGGGGAAACAAGGGAGGGTTCCAGGACCAAACAGACATGTGATCACTAATAGTAAGCCAGTCAAAGAGGGGTCCACCTACTCTAGCAGCCCAGGGGGTGATGGTGGGGTATATGGGTTGTAGGAAGGGAACTGGAATGGGGGAGGACATATTTGGTGATGAGTATTCCCCTGATTCAATGTTAATATGTACCTAAAATACTACTGTGAAAGATATGTAAGCCATTATGGAAAAAAAATTGTGTTTTTAATCAGAAACTTTCTTTGACTTACATGTATTATTATTATATCAATTATATTATATGTTATGTTACTATATTATATTATGTTAGTTTACCTCTTTATGTTAATCAATTTTGTCTCTTGAATAAATTCTTACAGTAAAAAAAATGAAGAAAAGGGGGCCGGAGAAATAGTATGAAGGTAGGGCTTTTGCCTTGCATGCAGAAGGACAGTGGTTTGAATCCTGGCATGCCATATGGTCTCCGGAGACTGCCAGGAGTGATTTCTGAGCGTAGAGCCAGGAGTAACCCCTGAGCGCTGCTGAGTGTGACCCAAAAAACAACAACAACAAAAATGAAGAAAAAAGAAACCCTATTCCTGACATACCTTCTCTATGATCAGTTCCAAATGCACGATCCAAGGACAATCCAAGTCTTGTAGCACAAAAAGAATTTGCAAAAATTTCAGTTGGCAAAAAGACATTCTTTTCTCTTTTTCCTGTTTTGGCTTGGGGGGGGGGGATGCTCACCTGGTAATGCTCAAAAGTTAGTTCTGGCACAGACCTTGGCGATCCCTCCAAGCAGTACCTAGAGAACCAGTCAGTACCAGGGACTGAACCCAGGCCACTTGAATGGCAAGCAGGAGCACCAGCCCACTGAGCTATTTGCCCTCACAAGTTATTTTATTGGATCAATAAATATGTAAGAAATGTGGTCATAAAGGAATACAAGGATACCAAGTGGCTTTTGTTCAACTTGCCCTTGTCTTATCGCAGGTCACATAAAACTTGCCAGGCTGGATTATAAACATGTCCAGTTACTTTTCCCATTTCCCCTGCAAGCTCCCCAGAGTTTTTCTTGATATCTTTCTCTTTTCCTTACTTTCCCCTCATGTTTATAAGCTTGAGACAACTTTACATCTGTCCTCTTATCACTTATTCTTTTCTTCAAAGTTCAAAATTAAGTCAGAGCTAGAAAAAATATTGAATATTGGTCTAGAGTGCATGTCTGGTACGCACAGGTCCTGGGTATGATGTTGGAACTACAAGGCCTCCCCAGTGACAGGAGAGAAGATGAGAAGAAAGATATGGAAGGAAGGAAGATGTGGATCGAGGGAGAGGGGGAGCGAGGGAGGGAAGAAGGGAGGGAAGAATCAGAAATACAGTTCTAACAGATAAAGCATTTGCTTTGCACATTGCTGGCCCTTGTTCAATCTCTAGCATTCACGTGGTCCCCAGAAAAGTGCCAGAAGTGATTAGGAGTAAGTCCTGAACACTGCCAGATATAACGAAAAGAAAGCCCTCCTCCAAAAAAAAAAAATAATGATGATAATAAAAGGAAGGAAGAAAGGAGAGACAGGAGCTGATTGTCAAGTATTTAAAGACACTCTGCATTAATTCTGAAAAATTATACATCCCTAAATGAATCTAAAAGCCCTAAAACCCCACAGATTGGTGGTATGTCTGGTTTATTAAGACTGTGATCTCCTTACAAAGAATTACAATATTTCTTATATTGCAACAGTCCTCAAAACAATAATAAAAATATTTCTCTAGAAATGTCCAAATACCCACTTCTGACAACTCATAGGTAGTAATCTTTAAACATTCAAAGTGATAGAAGCTTGTAAGATAGAGAAATTTCCTAATGAATGAGCTAGAAGAACAATGGAAATAACCCAGAGGAGGAATGTATGTATCAAGCCCTTGACAGACAGACAGACACACACACACACACACACACACACACACACACACACACACACACAATTATATCACAGCCTCTATCATCAGCGTCTTTCTTTTTGGGATTTTTTTTTTATGTTTTTTTGAGCCATACCCGTTTGATGCTCGGGGGTTATTCATAGCTAAGTACTCAGAAATTGCCCCTGGCTTGGGGGGACCATATGGGACACCGGGGGATTGAACTGCGGTCCTTCCTTGGCTAGCACTTGCAAGGCAGACACCTTACCTCTAGCGCCACCTTACCGGCCCCCATCAGCATCTTTCTAACACTATCCATGTTTAGTTGGGAAAGATGCTAGTTTAAGCTACTCAGTGTCATTTTTTATAAACCAAGTGGTTAGTATTTTAAAAGTTCTCATTTTTCATTGTCTTTTTGACTTGAACACTCTTTCTGTGTTCTGATGACCAAAGTCTATTGTTCCAACATTTTTGCCACCACCAATAACTATGCTATTTTAAAGAATCCTTTAGAGTCATTGGATTTGGGTAAAATCAAATTAGTGGATAAGGAAAAAAAGAAATTAAAAAAATTACATTTTAGGGACTGGAGAGATAGCACAGCAGTAGAACATTCCAGCATCCCATATGGTCCCCTAGCCTGCCAGGGGCTATTTCTGAGTACAGAGTCAGGAGCAGAACTCAGGTTCCTGAGCATTGCCAGGTGTGACCCAACCCCCCCCCCAAATCAGTCAATTAATTAAGTTTAAAAAATAAAAATTGCATTTTAGAGACCATATAGATGAAGACCAGGAGGATCAGTCCATGGCAAGAAGCTTGCCATGAATAGTGGAGCAGTGTAGTTAGTGCAGAGAAGGGATCACTGTGACAATGATAGTTGGAAATGATCATTTTGAACTGAAAATAAAGAGAGAGAGAGAGAGAGAGAGAGAGAGAGTTAAATGCCTAGCCCAAAGAGAGGGTAGGTGGGAAACTGGGAACTTGGTGGTGGCAGGAAATGTTCATGGGTGAAGAAGGTGGACACTGTAAGATAAGAGTGAAATCCAATCATGAGCAACTTTGTCATCACAGTGTTTAAATGAAAGGAAAAAAAATCTAACAAAAAATTGCATGTTATTAATGACTTTTGGAAAATAATATAGAGTAAATGAAATAAAACGTGTTTACTACAACTTATATCATCTTCAACTTTAGCCATTTAGCCTGCTGTCTTTGATTCTAGTTATTCCACCTTTCACTTACCCAAAGACCAAGAGTTAAAAGTACAGAGACAGAACAAATGGAAGAAGCTTAGAGATGGAAATGTGAAAATAGAGTCCTTTGCTTCATGAAAGCTTTAAAAGTCATGCTTCCTCTCAAGTCAGACTTTGATATGACAATGACACTCTTGATAATGATGACAATCATGATGCTGATGATCCTGCCAGTGAGAAAAGGGAGAACTTGAGTTCCCAGAAAGAATGTGCACTCTGGTAATTGCACATGCAGGTGAGCTGCACGTGAGTGCCCATGGGACGCTTTTCCTGACATTTATTAGGTATGGTTTTGGTCATGTGCTATTAACCATGGTGCCACCGTCCCCAAAGAGTCTAAAGTACAAAAATGGGGAGTTGAATCCCTTACCTTCCTCTTGGGAATGCCCCAATGCTTAATGACTTTTTGTGTGTTTTGAGATCTTCACACACATCCCAGAAAGGAAATTCAAAGGGCCACAAACACATGTCCTGGCAGGAGAGTCATATTAGAATTCTGTTCTAAAATGATCTATGAAAAGACAAATTGTTGTCTGGCTTTTTTTGTTTGTTTCGTGTTTGGGTCACACCCGGCAGTGCTCAGGGGTTACTCCTGGCTCCACGCTCAGAAATTGCTCTTGGCAGGCACGGGACGGGACGGGACACCATTATGGGATGCCGGGATTTGAACCAATGACCTTCTTCATGAAAGGCAAATGCCTTACCTCCTTACCTCCGGCCCCTTGTCTGGATTTTTTTATTAGATGTTTTTATTAGACTAACTTTTCATACTTTTAGGCCAAATCTCTTTTTCTGATACCTAAACCAATTTGAAAACCTCCATAAGCTTGCAGGAGCTGATATTTATGGGAACTTCCTACATGTTTTTCCCTTTGGAGGGTGACATGATGTAATGGACCTGACATGTTTCTAGTCTCTGAAATTAGGTCAGAGCTGAAGGATGTGAAAGGAAGTAGTGAGTAGGCTAGAGAGTCCTGGCACCAATTTTTTTCTCAGGGGCTGGAGGAGGGGCCAGAGACCTATGATTCATAGACTTAAGGAGCCCTAGGAAGAATGTCAGAAATCAACTCTGGGGTCCTTCATCCTCATACTCCATATTTCCAAATCAGATTTGAAAAAAAAATTCTAATACTTTCTTAATGGCTAAGAAAATATAGTGATATGAGACAACAGACAATCCCATATAATTTAGGAAGTGATTGAAATGATAGATACTTTAAAATTACCTTACCTTGGCTTTCATGGCCAAAAAGAAAAAAAATTATCAGGGTGGCAGGTTAGGAGTGAATAAATTTTGTCTAGAAAATGTGGATAAGCAAGTATAGAAGTGAAAATCTCTTACTGCATTTTTTAGCTATTAGGTTAAAAAAAAACCACATCAATAACACATCCCAGAAGCACAACAGTGTTCCACATGCATGTCAGAACTGCTGAGCTCCCAAAATCTCTACATTGCTGTAGCCAATATAAGCTAAGATTCCTTCCCACTGTGAGAAATATCTACTGGTTGTTGGAGCTAAAACCCAAATTAAATATTTCTCTCTAGTAATCTGCAAATTCCGAGAGACAAAGCTGTGAAAATGCATTTACTCCTAAACCAACAGCAAAGTTGGAAATTTTCAACAGCAGCCTCCTCAGTGTGTCTTCTCCCCCAAAACTATGTTCCACATACAAAGACAATATTTGTTTATATATTTTTCCTTTGGGAGGCAGGGGGAGGGGGCAGACAAGATGAAAGGTCCAGGGAGAGGGTGATGCCTTTGAAATATGCAGCCTCAAACATCCCTTTCATCTCCCAAGAATTCCTTAGCTACAGAGCATTAAAAAAAAAAAGTACCCAAACCACTAAAATCCAACAATGTATCTGACTTTGAAACATAATATTGTCAAGTAATAACCTGGAGAGATCCTAAAGAGCATAAAGAAGGCCTGGAATTTCCAACATGACCAAGAATGGGAAAAGTCTTTTCTTTCTTCCTCATGACTTTCTAAATTAACAGGGTGTGCCAGAGACGAGATGATATGCTCATGTGTCCAAGGAAAGATCTTTCTTTCTTAGGCCAGTGTCATTTCCCATATGTCAGAATCCATCTTAAGATCCTAACAATCCAAGTACACTGCCCTCACTTTCAGCCTCCATAATTTTACCTCCTCTCCTCAGTCCCTAAGAGCCTCTTACATTAAAATGACCCCTGAATTAGGCTTAAATTTAAACTCTGAGTGATCCACAGTCACCACTACAGAAACCCAACAGGTTTCCAGAAGATGCTGGAAACTTCCAGATGATGCAGTCACCTTCTCTGTCAAACAACCTTCTCATCAATACACACACTGAGGGGAAAAAACTCCCTTTTGTCCCTTTCCAGCCAAAACACACGTTTTGTTCTATGGTGCAAGAAGAGTCTTTCTGTTTCCATGGCAGAGTGGAATTCATTCCTTACTATCCAGTGAAAACTCACCCCACATGAATCAAGGCCTCCATCTTCATGGTGCCGAAGCTTAAGAGAGAGAAATTTGGAGGTGGAAAAGACACTTCTGCACAAAAGCCTTTCAGGGAGCAAAAAGTGGTACCACAGAGCAACACAGGGCAGCCTCTGGACTCAGGAGAACCCCCTTTCAGAGCAATAACGGCTTCCCCAGAACAACAAGGCCCAACAGTTGTGCTGCTCCATCATCAATTTTCCATAAAGAGCAGTTTTCAGGACAAGTGCTTGTGTTAGGCAGGGCCTGATGTCTCAGAAACCTGTAATTATTCTTGGTCCCCCGCACCCCCCCCAGTCTCTGCACCTGTGAGGGTCTACAGCACCAGCTGGCCAAGCCCTGCCTCCTGCCTCTGTGGGGTAGGGGTGGGGGTGGGGGGTTCTCATTAAAGACCCAGGCTCGGATCATTGCCCTCTCTTTTAAAAGCCAAACACAAAACTCCAATTTTTAACACATCAATCCCATCCTTTCCCACCCAACCCCAAAGAGTTTTTGCCAAGAGAAACAAATAAATATTAATTGGCTACAGAGCCTTCATTCAAACCAATATTACTGGAAAACAGAGCAATGGGACAAGGTCTGACAAGGGGTTATTAATCCTGTTTTACAGCCTCCTCTGACTTCGAACCCCCCTTCTCTGGTTGACTTTGCACACAGCCTCCCAAATTCCCTAGGCCCCTCAGCATGGAGTGGCCAGGATGGGAACATGCCGAACCTGTTGCATCATCTCCCCTTCCTCTCCCAAATCGTTTGCACAGGCTGACTCAGGCTACTGGGATTTTATTTTTTTTCTAAGCAAATTCTTTTCATGGACTCACTTATGGAAGGAACATGGGTAGATCCTTCTCTGTTGGGTTAATTAAATATGCCCTTCACTGGCCCCTCCTTAAAAATTATGTATGTAAACATACATCTCTCTCTCTCTCTCTCTCTCTCTCTCTCTCTCTCTCTCTCACACACACACACACACACACACACACACACACACACACACACACACACAGAGCTTGAATTTCCCTAGAACAACATGTTCAAATCCCATTGGAACCATGGGTGACAAATGCAATTTAGTGGTTGGTGATCACAGAGTATCTTTTTCAAAGCCAAGAATTTTCAGGAACTTCCAGTGTGGAATGTTAAAGGCAATGAGGGAGTGCGAAGAAGAATGTTATGCTAGTCAGTCTAACTAACCTATGTAATAACACAGCAGCCAAAACCATAATGAAATCAAGCCTGAAGCCACTTTTTCTGACATGGGTAGTTATACCTTTACTTAATTCCAGGTACTAGGAATCAACTTTCCCAAATGTAGAAGGTGATTCTGTTCTTATCCTGGTTAAGGATAAATAACAAGTGCCATATACACTAGGAAACAGAAGAGCTAGAGTGTCAGGACAAAACCAAAAAAAAAAAAAAAATCTGGCTATTTAACCCTCTCTGACTCAGATTCTTGGTCTATAAAATGAGATGCCACCTGAACCTCCCCAAAAGGAAGTGTAACAGGTAAATCACTCAATATGTGATAATTTCTTACTTGAAACACCTGTCATATGCTGTAGTTTTATGAGTGTTCTTTTGATTTATACATCTAAGACAATAGATAAAAAACATATCAGAAGCATAGAAAGAGGAAATTTAAAAGATCAAATAAATATTAAGGTAAAGTAAAAGTGTTGTCTAAAAATACACTAAGCCTTTAGGGAAGGGGCTAGTTGAGTAATTTATCTCATTGAACTATTTTTCTCATCAACCAGGTAAATGTGTTGTACTCCTAAGATACCTGCTAGCCTGGAATTCTCTGATGCTAAAAACTATAAAGGTAAAGACTGAAAAGTGAATGGAGCATTTGTAACAGGTTCAAAGAAACTGAAATGGCATTGAGGCCCATTTTGGTGGTTAAGGAGGATGGAAAACATGGAGGACAGTGGTCTTTGGATTCTCTTAGAAAACACAAGATCTCACTCCTTTGTAAAGCTTCAAAGACTCATTCCAGCAACTTTACAGAAAACTAAGAATCTAATTCATTGCTTCAGCATCTTATCATCCATACCAGCGCTTAGGCACCAACTCCACTAGAATGTGAGCTCAACTATTTGTGAAATAAACAGAAGGATAACTACAGGATGGATGGATAGATGGATGATGATGATGTACAAATGGATAGATGGACAGATGGTTGGACAGAGAGATAGCTGGATGAGTAGATAGATGAATAGACGGATGGATAGACAGATGGATAGATAGACAGATGAATGGATGGATGGATGGATGGATGGATGGATGGATGGATGGATGGATGGATGGATGGAGAGATGGATGGATGGATAGATGGATGGATGGATGGTTGGATAGATGGATGGATGGGCAGATGATGGATATATAATGAATGGATGGATGGGTAGCTGGGTAAATGGATAAATGGATATATAAATGATAAAAGGCATAATAAAAATGATGAATGAATGAAGAAATTTTAAAACCATCAATCCAGTCAAAAATTCTTCATTATTTACCAAAAGATATCAAAAACAATGTATCTGTATTAACTGTTAACATTTCTAATAGGGATACTGGTCTTTTTTAGATTTGATTATTGTCTTTTAATTTTTGTTAATTCAATTTTTAATTTTAATTTAATTTTAACTTTTTGTTTAATTTAATACTGTCTTTTCAGTGTTTCTCATTCAGAAAAAATTGCCATGTGTACATCTGAGGAAGTCTCAGTATTTTAAACTGTGACAACATTTTGATTCAGAACAGTACATAAGGCAGCCCTCTGAGTATAGACATGTGGAAGAAGATAAAGTCATTTCCATGACCCAGAAAGGTGTTCTCTCTCTTCTGACAACATCTTTCTCCTCTGGTCTCCAGAAACCAACAGAATGAAAATCAATAAACACAAGTGACCAAGGTGCTGTTCCAAACTCTCATTTTGGATCAGTGAAAAGAACCTGGCCTTAAAATCAGGTTTAGTACTCGTTTCCCACACTTTCTCTCCCCTTTCACTTCTTTCTCTGCAAAAATGAGTGAATTACACTCTCAAATATCTCTTCCAACTCACATCTCAACAATGTGCTGCCAATCTTATTTGTCATGGAAAAACATATGTTGTTTGCCGTGGCCTTGCTTTGTTCAACTCTTACCCTTTTCCCATTTACACAAACACATTAAACTCAGAACTGCTTCAGACCCATAGAAGCTTCTATTTCTTCACTCCAGAGTACAACCTTCCAGGGTCATTAACTACACTATTTCTTTTCATTGATTACATTTTGCTTGTTACCTGCTCAGAAAGTATCTTAATCTCCTTAAATAAAGGAGTTCAAATGTCCTATTCTTTCTCCTTTTATTTGCACTCCTAGTACTTACCAATCCCTTGAAAGTTCTAAATTATTTATTTGTTCACATGTTCTTCTTATCTGTTTTACTAGTGGCAAGGAACTTCGAGGAGAGAAGGGATTTATTCCAACACAGTGCCTAGAAACGGCATACAAAATATTCTAGATGAATACCTAAATGAATCGATGAAGCCACTAGTCAATACTGAAATTTCAGGTGGAATATTTTATATAACCAATCCACTAGGCACTCTATCCTAAAATGTCTACCATATTTGGGCAAAAGAGAGTTCACATGAGAGAGTTCAAGTTTGGTTCAACTTTTAGCCAAGAAAGGCACTGGCTGATTCAAACTCATCAGATGAGACTAACAGAGAGATGAGATGCCTGTCAAGACAAATGCATCAATCTTGGGTTCTCACATCTGTCTTGTCAAACATGCAAAAAGGGTGTTTCTGCTCCAGAGTCCACATTGCATCATGTTCTTTGACTGCTGTTCAATGGCAAAATAAAAAAACCAGGCCCCTCCTGGCATTTGTACCAGGTTCTTAGTAACTGGTATCCTGAGGGACTAGATTAAAGATAAAGAAAGGCTCAACCCACTTTCTGTCATTGATTTCCATCTCTGTCACTTAAAAGAATCTCCCTCAAACACAATGCTAGCCAGTAAGTCTTGGAAGCAGTGAGTGTCATATTAATTTGGTCTCCAGCTTCCATAACCCAGTCACAAGTCCTTACATGAAAAGATCCACCAGAAAGTCACATTCATCCAGAAAGTACATTTGTTGTCATTCTAAGGCATCCCACACTCCATCACAGAAGTAAAGATCTTAGAAATTCCAAATTTGGCCTATCTTGATGACTTGCCCATAAATTCCTAAACACAGAAAAGCATTGAACTCTTCGCCATTCCCTTTAAGAATTTTACATAAAAAGATATCTCTATTGAGAGGTGCTATTTATTTCAGGATCATTATTTCACAGGTGCGGAGGCCTCGAACACGGAACCTGGAAGTGAGCCAAAATCTAATTAAGAGGGGATGGCGTTTGAATTGAGCAAGAGCTCTGGGTGAAAATAGTGAATATAAACTGCACAGGGTTCCCGCATCGCTGTGTGTGCATATGTGTCCCCACATGTCACTGACAATGAGACGTAGATTCTTTGTCATGTGTTTTGGATGCCTTGACTCTAAATCTGTTGCTGTTAACAGAGTCACAAAGTCATTGCCTTTTGTTGTTGTTGTTTTTCATTATGTAGAGCAATAGGAATCTTTCCCATGCTGGCTGGAAAAAGAGGAAGCCCAGAGACCAGGGGAGAGAAGGTTTTCCATAGTGTACAGAAAAAAAATCCTATTTGACTCATTTCTGCACCACATGACCAGACTTCAAATGAACAATTCCAATGAACCTGACAGGGAAGAATTGAGTTGGGGAGGAGCTCAAAGTGGGGGGTTCCAGTCACTCTGGCCCCTCACTTAACCTCAGGTGGCTCATCTGATACAGGATGGGATGATATGCACTTTCAGGAGCCCCAGACCTCATTGAGAAGAGACGCTAATGTGAATCATCACTACTCTCCCCTCTCCCCTTTGTTCCTGTCTGAACCAATTTCCATCCCGTCTCCAAGAAATCATCAACCCCAGCAAAGGGGAAGTCCCAGGGGGGCAGAGAAATGCATTAGCAGCATAAGGGGGGGGGAATCTCATTTCCAATCCAGTTGCTTTGTTTTTCAACCTGCAAGGAAGGTTTGCTACATAGGCACACCATAAATTAAGTTTTCACACACCACAGTGGTTTTTAAATGCATAAAAACTCTCACGGGAAAAAATGCATCTTTACACCAATCTCCTTCCTCCCCCAAGGACAGGTCTCCCCAAAATTGTAGGTGGTCTGGGTCTTCCAGGTCTCCAGCATTTTAGTCAGCCAAATACTTCAGAATAGCATGTACTCATTACAAGGGTTGCCCTGGCTACTTAACAGTGTTCCTGGTGAATGATTTCTCAGTCAAGGCCATTATATATACCTTAAGTCTTCTTAAACTACCTTGTTGACAGGCTTTGCTGAGATTTTTTTTACCGGATCAAATTAAGGCTTCTTTTTTGTCAAGACAGGATTTGCCAATTCGATTTCCTTCCTAGTGCTCTCCTTACTGGAATAAACCTCATGGCAAGACACAAGTGTGAGTATATCATTAATTAACCTGAGCCGCATACCAGAACACTGCTGCTAATAAAACTCCCCTATAAAGAAAACATGTTTTCTCTGCTGAGAATCCTGGAATGTGGGCCCCAGCAGAACCACTGCCTTAATTAAGAAGATATTTTGATGTTGTGTCTATATTTGAGATTGTCTTGAAATGTGGTCAGATTTCGCCTTAGTGTTCAATAACAGTATTTACATGTATTTTTGGGGAAAAGAAAGATAAAAAGAACGTTTGTTATGATTATTTGCACACAGTTGTGTGAAGGAAAGGATTGTTTTTGTTAAGTGAGGGAAAGCTGTATTTATATTCTTTTAAATGTACAATATGAACCCCCAATAAGTTGCTGAGTTAGAAAAACTATTATAGATACCTCCAATTTTCTCTAGAAAACAGGTTTACAATATCAGGAAGAACTACAGAAATCATTTGATCCAAGGGAAATGAAATACATATTTTCTTACAGAGAATTCTTTTGTCAAAAGCATCCTAGGATTATATAAGCAACAAGGATTTTTTCCTAGGGCAGGAAAGAAAACTCAACGGACTAAGTGTAAGCTTTGCATGCAGCACACCAAGGTTTGAGCCCTAGTTCCAAAAGCCTCCCAAACACAGCCTGCAGTGACCCCCAAAAAAGCAAGAAGTAGCTCCAAGCTCTGTCAGGAATGTCCTCAAACCCCTAAAACCAAAAAATAATAATAAAGTTCCTATCACTTTGACAAATCATATCTAGACCAGAAAATAGCTTTGATCTAATTTAATTCTTCAGTCATATTATCAATAAGACCAGAAACAACCCCCAAATTCCTAGGCTACTGGGACTAAGTTTTCATAGAACAACACTGGGCCTTCAACCAGCATCTCAAAACAGCCTAAAAGTCTAACAAATAATCAATCACCCTTTAGTAATCTAGAAAGTTTTAGGCTTCCTGACCAAGGTTCACACTGAAAATATAATACTAAGTCCCCAAGTTTATTTCACAACTTTTTCACTACATTTCCCAGTTTACTTCCTCCTGGTGAGACTGAAAAAAGTGTTCTAGATTTTGACAACTTTTTTTGGGGGGGTTGGGGGTGGGCCACACCCAGTGACGCTATGCACTCAGAAATCCCTCCTGGCTTAGGGACCATATGGGACATTGGAGGATCAAACCACAGTCAGTCCTAGGCTAGTGCCGGCAAGGAAGATGCCTTACTGCTCCACACCACCACTCTGGCCCCTTGACAACAACTTTTAAGAGATTTTTCCAAGTTCTCTTCTGGGCCTTCCACACTGGGATCAGACTATTAAATAAGATTTCAGCCATCCCAAAAGGGTAACAGCAAGTTTAATGAATGAGAGAAAAAAAGTAAAACTAATATCCTTTAAATATCTGACTAAAAAACAAATACAATTTATTAAGGATATAAGTGTGCTAATTTTATTAATGTTGACTACAGGAAATCTAGAAGTTACATACTTTCTTACACCTGCCATCTAACACTTTTTAAACCTTTTCTAATTCTAATAAAAGAAATAAGAAGCAATTTGAGTGAATCAAATTCAAACACCTCTCAATTTGGGGAGTTTTTAACAGATACATAAAATCAGAAGCGATGGGTCTCCCAAAGGGAGCACAGACCAAAGTGGGAGGACATTGCCAGCTCCTCCTCCCTAATTAGGTAACTTCTTCACTGGCACTTGGTCTTTCATGACCCAATCTTGCTCACCTAAGGAAACTAAAGCTTGAGGAAAGCAGCATTTGCTGGGTACCACAATTTCATTCTGGGCTGCCATTTCTGTTCCATGTCCTGGACAGTCTTCCATGACAAACGGCATCTGAGTAGTTCTCAGGATGACAGGTATTGTTTTGAGAATGATTTCCATAGAAGTTACCAACACCCTTCCCAACAGCGCTGGGGTAGAGATTGACAATCTCAAATACCAAAGGAGTTGAGAAGACAATACAAATTAGAGAAAGAATCAAGGATCAGAAAAATCAGGGCTGATGGGAGTGGGGACAAGTGAATTTTCCTGAAGAATTTCTTCCTTAGAAAGAGATTGAGTTGGAGGAGGTCATGAGTAAGTAACTCTAGGATGAGTCTCCATTCCACAACCCTTGCCCGTCTCATTCAGCTAGAAGGAAAACCTGTCACAGAAAGGAAACCCAAGGAAATGTCACCAATGTCAATCAGGAGGTAAGAGCTGTGGCCCCGAGTTACAGGGCCTGGAGATCTGGACCCAGATTCTAACCCTCTCGTGGATGAAACAAGGTATTTGTCAGAACCAAAAGCTTCATAGTATATGATTCTCAAATAAATGTTTCCATTATGGTGGTGCTCACGGGTTACTCCTGGTTCTGCACTTAGGGGTCATTCCTGGAGTTTATCAGAGGACCATATGGGATAATGGGGATCAAACCCTGATCAGCCATGTGCAAGGCAAGCGTCCTACCCACTGTGCTATCGTTCCAGCCCCTTGTAAGTCTTTTAAACTAATTAAATAACTATGCATTATCTGCCAGGCTTCTTTCTATCAGACACTTTTTTTGAACTTTAGGGGATTCTAGTAGTTGCTATCTACCTAAAACGTGCTAATAACTGGAGCAAGGCCAAAGGGAGAAAAATATCCAATAAGAGTGACATGTGTGGCTATCACTGGGATGAACAAAGTAATTAGCGTAGGAAAGGAATTAATCCACTCTTAGAGTCCAAGAAAACCATGTGAAAAATATTTGAGTTAAATCTGTAATGAATTTTCAACTTTCATCCAGTGAAGAAAAGGAACAAGCATGGCCTGAACCAGGAGGTAGGTGACTGAAATACCCACTCTGTTTTTGGAAATAAATGAGCAGCTCAGGAATTCTGATGCTGGAGTACAGTCAAAAGGCAGCAAAAAGTACATCCCAGGGCCTAGGAAATTCAACCAGCCAATGGGCTTAGCTTTGCGAATATAGTTACCAAACAACACTGGCAATTTCTCTGGATGTAAAGGGATAATTTTGGAAAAGTTGAAGAACTCAAAAGCACTAGTGAAAACTTACCATCACTCATATATATTTCTAAACCTAAAGTTTTTCAGAAATCATCTAAAGTGAGCCAGTAAGTTGGACAGCACTTGTCCAATGAGGTGTGGAGTCTGGTCCCCAATTCCAGGGGGTCCATGAACACCACCAGGAATGGCCTCAGACCAACCAGCACTTCTGGGCATAGTCCCTGTTAAAAATTAATTTATTGCCTTTTCTTTTTTTTTTAGATCGATACTCATTTAAAGTACATGTAAAACCTCAGTGAAAATAGAAGATTAAAAAAATAAGCATTATCTTTCAAATGCTACTGAATCAAGCCCAGAATTAAGTCTAGTCCTCATTTTCCTGGTGACCAAGGTAGAATTATCAAGCACAACAGATGTTGGTCATTGAATAAAAGACACAATCAGTTCCTTTGAGATCAGTGGATCTGTCCACACAGGGGATTTCAAGAAAAAGAAATAAAAGAACAAGAAAATGTGGACAAGAGAAAGAAAGGGGTGGGGAGAAGAATGGAAAATGATCTTTCAAAAAATGCCAAAATCCCCCCCTTTACAAATCAAAGGTGAAATTCCTTCATTCAAGAACCATCCCATTTTGTTGGGTTTGTTGCACCTCGGTATGTTTTTCTCCTCTGGAGCTTTAGTCTGTTGATATTTTTCTGGCTTTCTAAGCAAAAGGGAAACCTCACCCATTCCTGCACACATGCATTTCTGACCACACTTCCCTGGCCCACAATCCTCAGCATCTCCTTGAGCTACTGCTCAAGGGTGCAGAGTCCAGCCACAGGATGGTGTTCCAGAGTGGCTGCCATGGCTCCCACTCAGATGGTAGGGGGGTGAGTTCAGGGAGGGCTCGAGGGCACAGTCAACTCATTAAGGACAAAATGTGCCAAGCACATTTGACCTTCGGAAACTCAGCCTGGTCGGTCGAAAGCGTCCAGATTCAAAACAAAAGCTCCAGGGCTGGAAAGCCAGTTCCCAGAGGCTCAGCACACAGAGAAGGCTGGGCCCAGCCGTCCTCTCCTCCCCCGCTCCTAAGTGTCTCCCAAAATCAATAGAGCAGCATTATTAACTCTGCAATATCATAAGAGAGGGCTCTGCTCACTGCCTGTGTGCAGAGTGAAGGCAGGGGAGAAGCAGGCTGGCTCCAGGGGAAAGGATGCTTCATTAAAGTTTGAACTCTGGGGAGACAATGGTCGCCCTAAGCTCAACACATGAACCAGGCCCGAGAGTTGCCCATCAAAATTCTGCCCTTGGTACAGAAACTGTCACAGAGTAAAGCTTGGCAATGCCTGGATGGCAAATAATGGGTATTTGAAGCAGATTTCCAAAAGTCATGCCAGGGGGCTAAAGCCCAAGGCACATTTTCAATTCATCTGACAACTGGGATACTTGCTTGCTGACACAGATTTGAAAGCATCCCATTGTGCCTAATTTTTCAATTGTGTTTTCCAGAGTCACTGGCAAATACCAAAAGCATCATTTGCAAAATGCTGTCATTCAAAGAAAATGCGGAGGGGCTAGAGTAGGAAGAAAAGGACCAGACATAACCTGTGTCATTTCTGGCGGGACCACCTTCATGACAACCCCAGCTGGGCTACTGCTTCTTTCTCTAGGATCCTGTGACCCAACTCATGTGCCTCTCTCCCATGTCAGCATCGTGGACAGATCTCCTGTGCCCCACCACGAGCAGTGATGTCTTTCAGCTCCCCCTCTACTCACCTCCCCCACTGCTCTGCTCCCATCATTCTGTCATGACAAGGACTGGCATCGAAGGGTCACACTAGGCCCACATGAAAGAAAAAGAAAATAAGTTTTCCTATAGCACTTCATCCTTAAATCTTTCCTTCAATCCTTTGGATCAAGCAAAATCTTATCTTTGTAAAGTCATCACTGTCTTTGGCATCTCTGACTTTGGCATTTGATTCTTGTTGGAAGGTTAAAAAAATCCCCAGTTGCAAATCTACAAGTATCAAATTCAATCAATTTTCTGTTCATGAAACATCAGTCTCCCCAGAAAAGGTTTGTTCCTTTAGCCACATCATGCCAGAAGCAAACATGGCCGGATGCATATTTCCTATTAGTCATATTCCTCAATGGTATAGAATAACCATTCCTTTACCAATCTGGGGACAGAGTGTAAGAAACAGAATGCTTTTCATAAGTACATTTGTTAAGATGTGCCACCACATGTGGTTTGGATACATACAGACTTGATCAGGAAGAACTTAACTTTGTGCAGTGCCAGAGAGAGACCTTATCAAATCAATAATAAAAAATGGGCAAAAGACTGAACAGAATTCTCCAAAGAGTCATACACATGCCAAAGACACAAGAAAAAAATGTACAAAAGCATTATTAGGAGTATAAAAATCAAAACCACAATGAAATATTGCCTCAACCCAGTGAAATGTCCACTGATCAACTCTGGGGAAACAAATGGTAAGGAAGATGTGGCTGCTGGCAGAAATGTCAACTGGCCTAGCCTTTAAGGAGAACAGTCTGGATGCTCCTTTTAAAAAAAGATGACATGTGACCAGCAACACCACTACTAGGGATTCGTCCAATCTATATCAAATACTAAACCAAAAGATCTTTCACCCCGATGTTCATAGCAGCATAATATGGAATCAACCTCCAGGCACATTGATGTATGACTGGAAAAGCATGTTTTGTATATGCACACACATATTACAAACATATTACACACACATTTTATAAGCAGGCATGTTCTCCATCATACCAATAACATGCACTACCATTAATGATATTAAGCTATGCCATTAGGGACAAAAATGTAAGGGACATGAAGTTACCACCTTGAATAAAAGAAATAAGAAAGTAAAAGACAATGACCAGATGACTAAATTCAGACGTGGAATATAAATAACGGAAACTGAGAAAAACCAAGAAAACTAACTCCTAAACTCAGTGAAAATTAGAATGTTTATAGAGAGAGAAGGGCTGAGTGAGGGGGAAAGGGGCAGCCTTTGGGGTGGCAGAATGACCACAGAACTCAGGTGGTATGAAAACTCATAGAGATGTTAAAGAAAACAAATACTATAATTTGGTATTTAAAATCTTTTGCCTTTTGTTTGTTTTCCTCATTTTTCCCTGTGGCAGAAATCATGTAAATTCACTTGAAAAGTAGCTGAAGTTTAAAAAGAACAACCTATAAACAATAACTTACTTATTCAATGTTCACAATATATAGAGACTATGGAATCTGACAGCTCCTTTGTTTAGCAAGATTAAAACTCCAGTTACACACTTAAAAGGGAAGTTACGGATCCAAAGGAGATTAATAATAAATGGAATCCAGTTGTCTAAAGGTTTTAAGTATTCTCAACCCTGAATATTCCATTTTATATTCCTTTTGAAACCTCGAGGGAAAAGTTTCAGAAGAACATTTGGGGTAAGAGCTGTGAAATTAATGGGAAAATTTTTTGACCATTTCCGATGTGATGGAAAACTTGCTAAAGAACCTTGTTTTTTTTTTAATATCCCAAACACAAGGCGGACTTTTATGTGTATTATGTCAACTTTAGAGTTGACCTCTAGATTCCAAACTCCAGGTGGGTAGGAAAAATGTGTTTTAGGAACTATTACATTCTCAGCACCTCCCACAGTGTTTGGTGCATTGAAAACCTTTAAGAAAGGAAGAAAAAAAAAAAAAGAGGACTGGATTAAATTAAATAATTATGGGAAAATAATCAGGAGAGCGACAAGACAGATACATTTTAGACTTGGCTCCCTTCTCTCTTCCAAAAATAATGAACAATTCATGAACAAGAAAAAATTCTAAAAAAATTCTTAAGAATGAGAATGAAAAATAAACGATAATGGGGAGCTGCTAACAAACAAAGCTTCCTCTACTTCCTTTTCAATAATCCCAATATTTTACTCTGAATGAGATGATTCTAATATCTTTGTTTCTGATAGATGGACAGAAAACTCTGATCAAATTCAGGGACAAGAGAAAATTCTTAGACACCCAAAGCCCAACAATAGGTACAAGAATAGCTAAGACACGGCAAGGACAGAATATTCCTCACAGCCAGAGTATTTTGGTATCACAGGACTCTTTGATCTCATCTGCCCATGATACAGCTTTTGGATTAAATCTACAACTCTATAGTCCTCATTTATTTCCATTTTCCCTTGTAGGTAAGACTCAGGGAATTCAAAACACACTAAAACTAAATACACAACCCTTTGAGGACTGTTCCCAGACCTTTTCTGGATAATTGCTCCTCAAGTCCCAGAACTAGAAACATCCTTCACTTGACTTCTTCCCCTCAATTAGACCTGAATCCTTGCCTTTGCCAGGCTCTCTCCCCTCTCCTCTCAAGTTGCTATCAGCACAGTTCCCTCCTTTTCCTCAGCCTTCATTCTGAAGAGAAGTCTCTCCCTTGGCCAGTGTCTCTCCATACTAGGGGTCCTCTAAACTAGGAAGCAAATATCTCTTATGATATCCTAAAACATTCTGCTCCTGAGCTTCCTTGCTCCCTTCCCTCACTCCCATAAAGCAAGCAAGTTCTAGGTAATATTGGGGCGAACAAAGGAAAATGGAAGGAGGAGCTTTAAGTGTAGTGCAGGTCCTTCGATCTTCCTGAGGGCCAAGTACCAGCAGAGGAGAAAGCATGTTCCTGCCCCTAAACACCCAGTGGGTAGGACTAAAGGGAATACTGTAGCTCAAAAGAGATCTCACTTCCCAACTTAGTCCAAATCTAGAACGTATGGAGGAAACCACTGGACTGGAGCAGAATGTGCCATCAGTGCTGGGCCTCCTTGTCTGGGTAGGGCCTCATTCCCTGAAGAGAATGAACCTTTGCACTTACAATAAATACAATCTAGGAACCACAACTCCCTCAATAAAAATGATTTTTTTTAAAAGGGCACATTATAGAACTCACTCAATCCAGCGTTACCAATGATATACTTGGTATTTTGTCAAATATTCCCCCACTAGTTTCTCAAAAGTTGAAGAGAAGATGAAATTTACTGGCCACACTGAAAGAAAAACAGAAGTGTTCACAGTCCAAGTTATAGATCCTTTCAAGGAGCTTGGTATTTGTTCAAGTAATATATAAATTGTGTCAACTTGTGAATGTGTCTAAAATGAGAACATGAAAGGGCCCTTCATTCCATCTTATGGAAATGGAAAGCAGGCCTGGGAAGTAGAGGGAGCACAGTCAGCACTATCTTGTCTCCCCAGCAGTGAGTTAGGGAGTAGCCCCTAAGCAACACTGGGTGTGGTCTCCCAAATAAGCAAAATGTAAAGGATGCACACAGGAAGGTTCCAACCATGTAAGTGGGACAGGTAAAAATCAAAACCTTAGAAAAATGTGGGATGAAACTATCTCTCCCCCCCCCCCTCTCTCTCTCACACACACACACACACACACACAGAGTCATATCCACACCTCCATCACCCTCATCACAATCACCACCATCATACCGTCTCTGATGCTTTCACGACATTCCCCGGCTATGCTAGTAGCATCAGACAGCCCTCAAAATGTTTAATATGGGTATTATTTTCTTTAAAGAACTCAACAGTAATTTTCAATAAAGCTATTTGTTACCAATTTTAAAATATTATCTCGAGTCAAGGCAGTTTATTTTTAATAGCTGAACGATTTTCAACCTCTTTCAAAACCATCCAAACTAACCCTTAAAAGTACATCACTACTGAATTTTGCAAAGAAAGGTCTGGCCCTCCAAATGAGGAGTCCATCCAACTCATGATCTCAGGCATTTTATGGCCACACTTGCCTGCAAATCACATGATGGCAAAAACCCAGCTGTCCACTCCAGTGTTAGTCATATTCCTGACCCTAGAATCAAATTTCTCACATGGGAGGTTGAAGCAAAGGTATGTCCCAACAATCCCTTCTATAGGGTCAAAAAGCTCACATTCTCAGCCCTCTCCATCACAAATGTCCTTAAAGGTCTGAAGCAGGGGCAAACTGAAAATCTGGGCAACAGGGACCCCCATCTACTACCTGGATTGAGAAAAACAAATGCCTATTATTGACCCAGGAGAACAGAAAGGCCCACATAGCTGCTTCCAGGTATATCTCCATAAATTCTCACTGCCAACAGAAGGGCTAAACCCCACAACCAGATGCAGCCCACAATGGGTTTTCAACACATACAAAAATTAAAATATATATTCCAAGGTCATGAACTCAAAATTCTGATTTCTAGCTTTTGGAAAACTGGAAAATTCTGACAAGAGATTCTGCATGTTTCTACAGTTTGTCTGGAGCTGCATCTGAACCCGGAGCCAAGGCTCTTAATCTGCTATCACAGCCCACACTTCTCTACTGTGCTCCACTCTGGCAGCCCTATTCACTGGCATTGTTCACTGGTTCCCATTGGCACTTGGTGCCTCCTGCTGCTCTCTGGATTTTCTTTGACCAAATCTTGCCTGTCCCTCCCACCCCAGCTACTCTCTCTGTTCTCAGTCACCTTACCATGCAATGCAAAAACATCCAGCTACTACCTGTGTCCTTGAATGTCCTTCCTTTTGTTCATCTCTACTCCTACTTTGGGTCCCCCTGTAGCATAGTTTCCAACCAGCATCTGGCAGCTGATTAGTCTTTCCTTCCTACAATTTGCTTATATTCATTTCTTAGTCAACAACAAAAACTCACTGTGCTTCCTTCTCTGAGGTAGAACACACAAATAACTTTCTGGGAAGAAAAAATGGTTATGTATGATACATATGACATCTCACTAAGAGATCCAGCTGTCTTTCTGAAGGTTCTCCTAGTCTTCTAGAATCACTGTTCATCAGTCAGTTGTTCATCATGGCTGAGGTTCAACAATGGTGTCATATGAACCTCAGAGAGTCTCTGTTCTACTGGAAACACAGTAGTTCAAGACAGAACCCAACATGACACAGGTTGGCTCTTGGGCTCATATATACCCAGAGGCAGTGCTCCCTATCATATATAACACATCCTGCCACTGTTACTAACAACAGATCATGCTCAAGACATGTTCTAAGGAACAGACACACAATAATCTCTCTCATATACAGGCATAAAAAACACAACCGGTGGGGCTGGGTGGTGGCGCTAAAGGTAAGGTGCCTGCCTTGCCTGCGCTAGCCTTGGACGGACCGAGGTTCGATCCCCTGGTGTCCCATATGGTCCCCCAAGCCAGGAACAACTTCTTTTTTTTTTTTTTTTGGTTTTTGGGCCACACCCGGTAACGCTCAGGGGTTACTCCTGGCTATGCGCTCAGAAGTTGCTCCTGGCTTGGGGGACCATATGGGACGCCGGGGGATCGAACTGTGGTTCGTCCAAGGCTAGCGCAGGCAAGGCAGGCACCTTACCTCTTGCGCCACCGCCCGGCCCCCAGGAACAACTTCTGAGCACGTAGCCAGGAGTAACCCCTGAGCGTTACTGGGTGTGGCCCAAAAACCAAAAACCAAAAAAAAAAAAAAAAAAACCACACAACTGGGATAAAATAAATACCCAAAGACAACAGAAACAGAGAGTTGGTCTTTGTTATGAAGCTGCTCATGGGGTCAGCTGAGGAGACAGACACTAGGACAATGGTGGTGAGGGACTCTGTGGTACATGAAACCCCACACTAAAGATACTGGAAACCACAGGACCTACAATAATCTCTTTTCAAAAGACCTTCTCCTACACTGTGATGAAAATGGAACCTCACTCCCCTATTGCTCTGGGAATATACGAAGACACCATGAGGTGACATTGCTAGACCGGACACTTAGGATTCCCAAATTCTGGTCAACATGAGGCTCATCATAAGTAGCATGGACCTCTGAATCTGCTTTGTCAGAGTCATGAGTCTGACTCATTCATCAGAAACATCCTCGTGAGAGCCTGACCTTCCTCAGTCTCTGTCACTCCCTCCTCCCAAGGCTTCTAGCCCTGACTAGAGTAAAAGCCTGTGGATGTGCACCTGTAGCTTTGACATTTCAATTCCTTTGGGGCCAAGTTGGATTTCTCTGGAAGTCAGAAGAGAGGTCTCAGTAAGTCCCCCTCTTAATGTGTAACGAAATATGTCAAACAGTCTGTGGGACATTTGGGTACTGCAGACTTTGACTTTCAGAAGAACTATCCTCAGGGTTCTCCATTCCACACAAAATCCAAACCACTCTCATCCCTGAGCTTCATAAATAAAGCACAACACTCATGAATATGATACAATATTTTTATTAAACATTACATAAGCACAGATGTGTTCTCTTTATCCAGAAGTTTTGGCAGACTAGAGATTGAAGTTTCCTTTTGTAAAAGTTATTTTAAAAGTCACACACATACCTCCAGAGAAACCAGAAAGCTTTCTGTCTCACTCAGAAAACTGAAGAGAAATCATCTGGCGGAAGAAAGCCGGCCAGAAGTACAAGCATGAGACTAAAGCAACTCCCCCACAGAGGAACAATGACATTGTACAGAGTTAGTTTACAAAGGACGCACACATCCATATATCAATTGGTTAGAACAGACCCATTATTATAATCCCCACACAGCAAACAGGAAAATGCAGCTAAGCAATTTCTTCGGATTTATACTTACAAAGTGAAGATGAAATTCCAGGGTTTTCTGATTCCAAGTCCCTTGACTTCTCTACTGTACTATTATGTTCTCAGACTTCATTTTCATTCCACCTTTATGCACTTGACCCAAATCAGCACTCTATCTGCACAAACTCTTCCCTACTCTTTTCATTTTTAATGGTCTTACTATGTAGGGCTCATATATCTTTAATTACTTTTCCTCTAAAGGTTTATCCATGAGAGATGATTGTAAAATTCAAAAACAACAAAACTAAAAGTGATATTCTCAACTAGTAACTGAAGGCTCCCCTATCAATAATTCTGGGTCTGAGATGGAGGAAGTGAGGAAAAAGGTGAGAGTAAAAAAAGAGTAGCAGAGGGGAAGTAAAGGAAAAATAATCTAGCATTCCCAAGGAGTTAAAGACACCGTATCCCAAAGCTGAATATCTCCTTGATTGCAAAATAGACAACAAAACATACTGGAAAGGGCATTTTTGTATATTTCCTCCCAAGGTTCATCTATAATTTTCTTTAACATCCTATTCATCCACCAGACATGCACCCCATTTTGAAAAGCAGTGCCTTAGACCACAGGTGCCCCCAGACTTGAAGGGTTGGAGAAAGACTCACAGCTCTTGAAGACCCAATACTGCTGGGATTTCAATAATGATGTCTAAACACGGGCAGGACAGCTGTAAATTGAAAGGGAGGCTGAAGGATTACAATAAGATGTTCAGTGGTCCTGTCAAATTCCTGGTCACTGCAAAGGGAGGGGCATAACATGGTTGTGATGACAAAAGCTAGAGGCAAATGAGGTAGGCACATCTTGGGCAGAGAACACTGTTGTGCATTCTGCTTCTTTCACCAGAAAACTAATGTGCATAGAAACATTCTCCATGGGTTTTATGTCTGCCTTTTCCCCCTTTTTTGTTTTTTTTATTCTCTTTCTAGAAGTTTTTCTTAATATTGTAATATCTAACTCACATGACAAATAAGCAGTTCTTGGTTTACAAATAACAAATGTAGGGCCAGAGAAATCATAGCTATAGTGCATTTGCCTTGCCCACAGCCAACCCAGGTTCAATCCCCAGCATCTCAGTAATTTCTAAGTGCAGAGCTAGGAGTAACCCCTGAGCACTGCCGGGTATGGTCAAACAAACAAAACAGTAATGTTGGGACCTGAATTCTGAACAAGGAGGGATGCCATTTTGTAGAAACCACATGGCAGGCTTCTACTTAGGTTTCTTAGGTTCTGAGCAGGGAATAACACCATTTTGTAAGGACCACATGGTGTGAGTCATATGCTGGGCTTCACAAGCCTAATTCCATAGACCCCGCCCCAATCTACCTGGCCATACCAGGTAGCCTATCAGGGAAGGACAAGGGAGCAGTAGGAAGGTACCCCTAGACAAGAGCCGATCATTTTAAGGATCATCAGAAAGCTGGAACCTCTCTATACCCCTTTCCTAATATAATCCTCATCATGACCTTGGGCAGGGCTCATCTCCTTTGGGGGATGACCCCTGGTTGGCCAGGCTGGGGAATCTTGTTGGCAGACGGACTAAAATGTTAAACTTTATTCCAGTTGTGTGGTCTTGTCCTTCTACTCTGGAACCCTACAAATGATGATGATGATGATGATGATGATGATGATGATGATGATGAATGTATATGTTAACAAGATAATGGTCAAAGTTCTTAACTTAGCACCTCAAAAAAGGACCAGTTTAAAAAGGAGAATTGGAGATGGGGGTAGGGTGGGGGGGAAGAGGAACACATATTATCAAGTAATTCAAAGGAATAGTTCTGTGAACAGAAGAAGAATGACCCTGAAAATCACCCTCCTGCCTACTTAGATGGTATCCTTAGTAATAGAATAGAGCCTATATAGAAGAATAAATTTTGCTGATCAGCCCTAATGAAGACTTGCATCCTGAAGGCATTCAAAAAGAAAGGCCACATGCCTCTGCTGGCAGTATCTGAGCACTAAGGGTAGGAAAGAAAGCAAATGACTTGATTCCAAGGAAAGTACTTTATTATAATGCCCTGGAGTTCTGCACTCACAAACATCACTTCCTCTATAAAACAAGTCCTATAAAATCCAGTTGTACCAAAAAGTATGCAGTATAAGTGATGAACAAAATTATCTACAGCATGCTTCTCTACTGATCCGGGGGTGGGGGTGGGGGGGTGGTTGGAAGTGACCAAGAGAGTATGACAATGGCCAAAGAAAAGCAAAAACAAAACCATAACAAGTAAAGCCATGAAAATTTCATATCAGTCTGTGTACTAGGTTCTATTAATAAGGGTTGCTTGACTGGAAGAACCTTCGTTGGTGTTGGCCTGTTTTACTCCTACTTGCTTATCCCAGGTGAGGGATGTAGGCTGAGGAGACACAGAGTCAGTTTCCAAGGAGGAAAATCTTGCAAATACCATTAACGAATGAGCCTGCTCCAGAGCAACTGCTTACCCAGGAGGGAGAAGGGGAAACCAGATGGTCTTTCTGCTCCCAGATTTACATCATCCACAACAGAGCCTGATGACTCGGAGAAATCGAGCTGTGACTTGGAAACTGGCTTATGAAATATAGAAGCATCCCAAACAAAGACATTCAACCAGGTTAAAGAAAAAAACTCCAAAGAAATCAGAATTGGATGCTGGAAAGAAGAGAAAGGGAAAAAAGGGGGTGGGGACAAAATGGTGATGGATAAATAAAAGGTTGACCCCCCCACCACCAAATAATAGCATTGGGGCGCTCAAGCGATCACGAGCCCAAACTTAGGCACACCAAGCTGGAGATTAGAAACAGTTGTGAGAAGGTTCACTGAGGGGCACAAGATCAAAAATCATTCAAAGGAAGAAGTGCTGGCCAAGGAAAATGCCTCCTCCTTCAGTTATTTTGCCTTGGGCTTCCTGTCTAGAATTCCTGATGGTTCTGAACACTACTCTGCACTGATCCTGCACTGAAGACCAGAGAAGTCACATCATTAAGCCTTGAACAGCAGCCACATAGCTAAGACCAGGCAGTAAAATGATGTCACAAAGAGATGCTCCTTAAAAAAAAAAAAAAGTTAAATCAAAAATTAGATATTATAGGGGCCGGAGCAATAGCAAGCAGTAGGACGTTTGCCTTGCACATGGCTGACCCAGGATGGACCTGGGTTCGATCCCCGGCATCCCATATGGTCCCCCCAAACAGGAGCAATTTCTGAGCACAGAGCCAGGAGTAACCCCTGAGCGCTGCCGGATGTGACCCAAAAACAAAAACAAAAAAAATTAAATAATATATATATTTGGAAAAATCCTCTGCATGCTTTTGACTCAGGTACCCTAAGTGTATGTTGGTTCTTTAAATGAACAAGAAAGAGATACACTCAAGGAGTGTCAGAGCCTAAAAACATGTTTTTCTCATTTAAATAGGTTCCAGGAAGATTGCTTGCATGAAAAAGAACACATGTTTAGCAAGTATGAAGAAGCCCTGCGTTTGATCCCTGAGATAAATCCTGGGCGCCTGCCACCCCAACACACAGCACAGGTGGAAGTGCTTCTCATGGCCTCCACAATTGTCAGGTGTTCCTCCTATAGAGAGCAAAACTTCTACCTTCTTACAAAGTCAGACTTTTCTAATTTTCAAAGGCAGTATTTAAATTCAGGGCAACATCTGTCCAGAGTAAAATGGCCTTGAGTTAGATATGTCAAATGGAGCTGATGGTGATTTCCATTTCAAACAGGGAAGAAGTGAAAATACTTAGAACTCTCTTTACAAAAAGAAAAAAAAGATGAAGTCGTTGGGTTTTTTTTTTTTTTTAAGTTAGGTGTTCATAGTTCCTTCAAAATATTCCTCTTTGAGCCAAGGGAAAAAAATTTCTTTCCATTCCTGGTATCAGTTTATGTATATTTTTAAGAGTTGGATAAGCATGACATTTCCATCACTGAAATTCCCTAGTGTGGAAAAAGCTCCCTGTGAAATATGAAGTGAGGGACAATCTTTCCAGGAACCCTGGCCATAGGGGGAGAGAGACAAGCACTTTGTCCGGTGAGACAATTGTGTAACCCCAAAGGACTTTAAGCCTGTGGGCCTTCTTCCTGCCCAGCCCATTGCCACTTTCCCTCCAGGTCTGAACAACGCACCCAAGTGCACAATGGGTCTGCTGGCCATTGGGAAATGTATTCCCCAGGGGTACTGAGTGCATGGTCCACCTTACAAGTGGGAAGTGATCCCTGACTTTCCCAGTGGTCCACGCATGTGTCTCCCCCACTGCAGAGAAACCTTGAGAACCACCACCATCAAAGGACTGCTTTTCCGAGGCCAATTCCAAAACACCCTCCTTTATTACAGGAGAATATTCCTTGTGTGTGTGAGTGCTTCCATTATGTCTTATTTGAAGGAGGAAAATGAAATAAAAATACTATCCCAGATATTTATAGATCTCATAAAACCTGATTCACTCTCCTAAGCTCTGTGAGCTCAGCCATCAGGTAAGGCAGAAATGGCAGGTGCAGTAACCAGCACTCTATTATGTTATAAATGTATAATTCGAACTCTTTAAGGAAATAAATAACTGCCTGCAGAAAGACTTCCGAGGAGTTGGTCGTCAGAAAGGCTTGAAGAAAAGAAAAGAAACTGGTTGAACATGCATGTGATCAGCCCCTCCCCCAAAATAAAAGCCAATACTTATTTTCAAACTAGGCTCAGTTCCTGGGATCAGTGGGTGCTGCTGACCTTTCCCCCATTCTGAATAAAGTGACTTCAGCACAGCTGATTCTGTGGAATGGCCAAGGTCTGTCCTGGCCAATGCCAACACTCTTTTGTCCTCTCTTCTTCTATCATCCTCATTTTCTTAGCCAGAGTTTCCCAAACTTATTTGGTCCCATTTTCAAAGAGAAAAGAAATCCCTCAGTATGCTCCTCTAGAAATCGAAAGTGTCCCCAAATTACACCTGAGGCTCCTATTGTCCACCCAGAGTTAATCCAGTGCCCCCTTTGGTGAAACTGCCCACTGTGGGAAACACTGTCTTTAGAAGTTCTAGGAACACTAAAAGCGACTCAACACCAGTGATATCTGTATTTTTTATGTTGGGGGTCAGGGTATTGAAGGGCTTAGTCACTTGTTACTAATGAGTGGAAAAACAGTTCAGGGCTCAAAGAGCTGGACTGGGATAAAGGTAATGTCTCATATGTGGCTGACTCTGATTCAATCCCTGGCACTGCAAACACTCCCCTGAGCACTACCAGGAATGATACCAGAGCACTGAGTCAAGAAGAAGCCTAGAGCACAACTAGATGCGGCCCCAACTCCTTCCCACTATCAAATAAGCAAACAAACACAAATTGTTGACTAGAAGACGTAGCACTGGCCAGCACTGGCTGAGCATTGGCTGCCTTGTTCCAGGTCCTGAACCCCAGAAGCAGCAGGACTATTCTTCCAGATTCATAGTCACCTCCTCCTTTCCACACATGAAACAGTGGTACTAGGCAGCATTAAGCTAATTTCTTGGTATTCTAGTTCTGTCTCATGGCAAAGCTGCGACATAATAAGTCTCCGACAAAAGACTGATTTTTAAGACTGCTGTAGTAGAGACCAGACTAGAGCAGTTTGGTCCTTTCGGAGATGGGAAACCAAAGCCCAGAAGAAGCAAACCAGAAAATAATTCCCACAAAGCATTATGCCCTGGTTACCAGGTGCTGAACTTAGCTTCTGCCCAGGTGTCCTCTAAGTCATAGCCAATAAGTGTCAACATGCCCAGTTCTGACTGAGCACATTATTAGGATCTGGATCTAGTAAACCATACAATAAACCATACAACAGTTCCAACCTCAATGTCTCCGTTGATAAAATGTTGTTGCTCTTTTTATTGTTGTGTGCCTCAGATGTTCCTATGAGATTGTCCTGAGGTAGTATTTGCCATCTCTTACCTCCATTATGATGTGAGGAAGAGAGCAGCCAACAGGAAAGGGGGAACTGTTCCATCACTAGTTTGGTAACTTATTGGCTTTGTGGCTGCAGTAATACAACTTGCTTCATCTTCCTTTGTCTCAATGTTCTCACTTCTAAAGGGGAAATTCTGTAATACCTGCCAGCACCATAGTTAGATAGTTACAGAATGTGTCCAGGGCAGGACCTGGTGAGCCAAACAACATGTCCAAGAAGATCAACACCTTACTACCCTTACTACACAAGTTGATTAAGACTCTCACAAACAAATCCAGAAATCCTGACCTTAAACACGTAGATCTCTTGGTCCCAATTTTGAGAAATCAAAAATAGAGCAATAGCTATCAACTCTAGGAAGGCAAAAGGGAAGCAACACAGTGAGTCCCTCCAGGAGAATCGGCTCTGTCTGTGCACATCCCCCTTTCCAAAACCCCACACACACACCAGAGGAAAGAGAGGTGGACCTGTGTCCTTTTCACAGGGGCCAGGGGTCCAAAAGCACACACAGGAGATCAAATTAAAGGCAAAGTCTATTTCTATTCCTTTGTATGCCGAGTGAATCTTCTGCCTCTCCCCAAATAAGAGGCCACACTCTGACCATTCCATTGAATGAGCTGATGGGATTCTGAAAGGTGAGTGCTGGGCAGGGCAGGGAAGGCAGCACTGCACAGAAACTGCTCCCTGGCTAATTGCCGTTTTCACAGCTGGCTCGAGCTCCAAAGACATCCTCCAGCCCGCTCTGTGCTCTTCTTCTCATGGATGTTCCCTTACCAACCGAGACCCCATCAAAGACAGTTTAGAGATGAAAGAATGGCGCTGCCATACATACATGTGTGCAAACATCACAGTTGGACAAAGAGGCATTTCTAAGGCCACAAGCTCACAGTCATTTCTGCCAGAACTCAGCCTTCGCTGGATGAAAAACCAGCTTCTTTGCCTGGATGCCCTACTCCATGGTGATTCTTCCATGGTTTATTTTTGCTCCTTTTACAAGGAACATGGCTCCTTTGACTTTTTTTTTTTTTATAAACAGAATCTACTTCCAAGCATCGGTTCAGAAAGAAGTGAGAAGAGCTGCTACCTAATGCCAATCTGGCATCATGGGAAAGATGCCCATACAAGCATCCTTCCCTGCCCAACCGCAGTCAGCTGAGCTAAGTGGAAAATCATGCTCAGGACCCGTCTCGAATGAATTACCAAAAGCGTGGCACAGCTGTAGTCTAACTCTCCACACCACAGTGCTACCAGAAACAGCATCTGACCAGGTTAAATAAACCTCTAGTGGGTCCCAGGAAATATGAGCCCAATGGGATGGCATTAGACACTGGAGGGTCAGGTAAAGTTAAACAGTAAAGATGAGATAATGTTTGGGCAGTTCCTATGAAACCAATGAACTGGATGAATAAAGTCCATGAACCCACAAAACCAGGTTTGTTATGAATAGTTTACACTTAACTTCCAAATTTTACAATAAATAATTTCCATATAAAAATAGATACCTACAATGGATAAACCAGCTATTAAACCTTGATAGATTAATGGTTCAAAGTTTTTAATACATTTAGTATATGTAAGCTTTATCAACAACAATAACAACAAAAAAACATGATTACTTGGATTTTACCCAAAGGGATACCAATTTAAATGGTCTGGGGTGCAGTTACCATGACAGCCATTGCAATAGGCATCATGAAACATTGCCATTGTTAGAAGACCGAAGGCCTTCTAAAGAGTTCAAGGTTATATATTAAAATATTCACAAAATTATAAACAAGAGCCTTTACTGTACTCTATGTCAAAAAAAAATAGAAACATGAGAGTCAACAAGAAAGAGAAAGCTATATGACAAGAAATAAAAATGGTGATGAGGAAGCAAGAAGATCAATACAAGAATGTAGAAACAGTAGCAATGACGTTTGACTGAGGAACAGAGGAGTTACTGGAAGATGTAGCAATGGTCTGAAAGGTAAAAGATGGGTAACTTTGGAAGAAAGAGAAAAGGAGGGGAGGAAAAGAAGAAGCAAAAGACTGAAGGCAAGACCAAGCATCAAGAGAGAAGTAGAACCATATGGTCCTTTCACCTGGATGGCAGCAGCTAGCTCATCAAAGATGCTGGTTACCTTCGTCCGGTCCTGAAATATCCCCTCAGACATCTCATCCTGAGTGCATTAGGGTGCTGTTGGCATTGAAATGCCTGGGGATGTAGGTTGAAAGTCCATTCAAGAAAGGCAATAACTACTGCCTGAGAGTTGTGGGGGTGATGGCAGAGGAAGTCAAAGGAGAGACTCTGTGAAACACTGAAGGTTAAACTAAGTCTTGGGACTGTTCAACTGATTAGATTTAGAAGAATATTTTAAAAACAAGTGGGTTTCACACCTAGATCCTATTAGTGAGAGAACTTGGGAAATCAGGAACAGAAGAAAGAGATTAAAGAATGCAAGCTTTGGAACATGTTCAGTTGTTGAGGTAATCATCAGACTTAGAAATTTCTACTTTCAGGGTCGGAGCAGTGGTACAGCAGGTAAGGCTTTTCCCCTTGCAGGTGGCTTATTTGTGTTTGATCTCCCAAATCCCACTAAGAGTAATCCCTGAGCACAAAGCAAGGAGTAAACCCTGAGCATGGCAGGGTGCGCCTTGTCCCCACCCCAAATGTTTCTGTTTCTAGTGTCATGCTACCAAATAAGAAATGTGAGCCTACAAAAAAAAAGCTAGAGTTGGAGATGTAGATTAAAGCTCTGCAGAAATGGGGGAACAGAGGGAGAGCTAAGTGTCCAATATCTTCAGGTGAAACAGATCCATAAGACAAGTTTTAAAACAGATTTGTCACTATCATAAGTGCAAGGTTGAGAGAAAGTAGGGAAGGGCCTAAAAGATCTCTGAGCAAAGGAATGAAGCCTCCCACATTTATTTGCCTTATTAAAGTTATTGTGAGCACAGGCATAAGCCCTAAGAACAGTTGGGTCTTGCTTGAAACCAAAAACCATGGTCCTCAGCATTTCCAGGAGTGACCCCTCAGCACAGATATTGTGAAAATTAGGCTTCTTGATCTTAAGGCCCCTCAAAGGACTTTGTTTTAAAACTTTACAGAGACTTTCTTCACAACTATTCATTACATGATGCATTTCTGTTGAAATTTGTGAAATACGACCACTTCTCCCAAGAACTTAAAATATATTCCTGAACAGGAACGTGATCCCTAGTGCATCCTTACACAGTCTCTCTGTGAGCAGGTATCTGAGAGAAAGTCACTTCAGATCGAACACCCCCACACCCTCCACCCAATAAGCACACTAGCCTGTGGACAGTACCTTCCTCTTCCTCCCAATCCACTTGTACAATTTATGTGACATGCACACGTGACATGACTAGATTGTTTACCAGAGTCCTAATAATTGAAAACTGAAATTCGACTATGCAGTTCAGTGGACATTTTTCAGGACACCACAATTATGAAAAATGGAAGAGAGCTTCATGATAATTGTACATCTTCTCCAAGATATTCCAGGGCCAGGAAGTGGGCCCTACAAAATTTCCAAATTCCACCTATTAGTACTGTTCAAAATAAAAGGGAATTTCCTGTTCTCTCTTTAAGGAAGAAGAGGAAAGGCAAGAAGATGGAGGAAAGAGAAATGACTCAACTTGGACTAGGAAAAGTATGATGAAGAGGAAGCCAACTGCTTTGGGTAGCAAAAGACACATAGGCCTAGAACCACTATCAATGTTCCAAACAAGACACATGACCTGAGATGGGTCCAGGCCTCTTCCAACCTTATCAATAAATTGGTCCAATCGTAATGAACCAATTTAGTTGAGATAACCAAGTCTCTTTTCATGCTTCTAAGGACTGAACTTCTGTGCTCCCTGCTTTGGCCTGGAGCCTGACTTTTCAATGAGAACCTCAGGAAATGCCAAGAAGCCCATCTTTCAGAAATAGATATCGCATATGGCCTTGGAGTAATTATTTTAATTCCCTCTAATCATTTCCGAATGGCACAAGCATGGGTGCTGTTTCCTGACCATCCCAGACATGTGTATTCACCCTACACACCCATCTGCCCTCAAAGGACTGCCAGCCTTCCCCTCCCACCCAAAGGCACCACTAATCAAAAAAGCACAACACACTTTAGCATGTTTTATAAACAACGTTGTTGCAAAGCGGGCAGATTCAGATAAGACACAGGTCAGAGCTCTGACACTCAGAGGATATTCTAGTTCTTTTTTTTTTTTTTTTTAACAATTGTGTTCAAGAAGAAGAGGATAAACACAGAATGAGATCAACTAAGAGGTGGTGTTTAGAATAACTAGATGAGGAAATGCAATGGTTATTTTGGGTGGGGGGTACCTTTATTACAGTGGCCTCAGCATATATGTTGGAAAAGGAAAGAAATAAGAGGGGATGAAGGAGAAGAACAGGATGAGAAGCAACAGGAGACAAGGATCAAGGGGATTCAGGTGCCTAGGTGGTGGTGAGGAATGATAGAATGAAGTATCCAATCCATAAAGTCAACAACACCTGGAATTATAAGGGACCCCCCCCACCCAAACTTTAACAACCAAACTTAAAAGGTGACAGGCTGGGATGGAAGAGTTGAGAAAGAACCTAAGGACACTGGTGGTGCGTAGTTAGACCAGTGGCAAAGTACAATGCTGGAACGTTGCATGTCTAAATCCCAACCAGAAATAACTTTATAAATCATGGTGCTTTAATGAAATTTAAAAAAATTAAATTGTGTTCTAATTATGTACACTTAATTTTGAATTAAGTGTGAGGAAGCTCACACTTCCTCCTGGAGTCAAATTGAGAAAGGACAAAAAATAAAAATCTATTTTCATTCAACTTTGTTCCACCCCTGCCCATATGTAGAATTAAGACATGAAGCATTTCACTGGGAAATACTTGAATATAAACAAAGAAAAGCCCACAAGGTAGGACTGAGACCTCCAGCAGCTCACTCGGAAATGGGATCACTGTAAAATCAGGTGTTCACACTTTGTGTGGCTGTGACTGGACCCATATTCATGGCAGCTGCTTCTGCTCAGCTGTAATGTGTCTCCATTACACGTTATAGCAGATAGACTAGGAGCATCATCTCTAACACACAAAGCAGCAGACACAATCAATCTGCTGAGCAGGACCAAGTTGTCAGGGTCACACCCAAATAGCCAACAACAACAACAAACAACAACAACAACAACAAAAACCATAAAGCATCCAGACAGTAGAAACGATCCTGCAAGTCAGCGGCAGAAAATCAAAGAGTTGGGAACACAAGATCATGACTCATTTCGGGGAAGAAACGTGTCCCAGAAGAAGGGCCTCAAAGGAATGTGACTAAGGATGCTTTTCTCCCTGTTCTGCTCGGCCTGTGTAAGGAGGGGAGGAACATTCTTTACCAAGGTGATGCTACAGGCAACCTTAATTAGAGCCCGTGTCTTGTTCCACCAACTTCAGATCCCACAGTAGTCACACAGTTTTGCCAATCACTGTGCTTGGCAAGATGTGGCAATTTGGATGAAAATGGCCCCATCTGTTGACCTGAAGCCAGCCTAAAATGACTTGATAGAGCTCAGGAATTTATTCAGAGAGAGGATCAGTCTCCACCTTCACCCCTCTGGCACTACTCGGGTTAAGTGGGGGAGCTGTCCTGTACTTTCAGCAAATCCCAAGTCCAACATGCTGACCAGCATGCACATGACCTTCTGAGTGAGCCCCATCACTGCCGCATTCTTTGCATTGGGCAAGTGGATCAACTACCCCTCCAAACTGGATAGGTTGGGGTGCCCATTAATCCACCTGCTAGTCCACTGGGGTCCACAGCTACCCTATCTATAGAAGTCAAAAGTGCTGCCTAGAGTAAATTGGATTCTTTCTACAATAGGCACAGAGTTTTTTTTTTTAAAGACAACTGTGTAAGTACAGCTCTCTGTACTTAAAAACAAGAAAGTGGAAATACAATATTTTCCAGAAAGGAACATAATCTGAATATTTATAAAAGAATAATAGCTAAACATCCTATTAGGTCCCCCATTCAGCAATTCTCATAGAAGTACCCAGGCAAAGAACCCCCACTGGCCTTTCTATTCTGAAGGGAAGAAGAGCCCACATTTGAACAGCAAAGGTCTCTGGTATGGCCTCACATATATCACTGCACGGTGAGGTTTTTCCCCGAGCCTGGTCACTCTCCCCTTGAACAGACTGAACCCAACATCACACCCTCTTCAAGGTAAGGAGTGGGGGAGTTCATAGGGACAAAGAAGCTTCCCCTCTTCTTAACTCTCACTAAGAGATGAATCAAAAAGATCCACAAAGGAATGTTTACCCACTTAAAACCCCAGACTGTGAACAGGTAGATGGAATGAAGGCAAATTCAGAGCCCCCAACCTGCATCAAGATGTGCTGATTAAGAAAAAACAAACCTGGGGTGAATCTCTTACAACCAAAGTGTGTGATATTATGGATTGCGTAGGCACGTGCTCTCATGTGTGAGACTATGTTTATTTAGTGACTGCACTCTCCTGAAGAAAAGCTAGGCAACAGGGGCACCTCTACATTTTTTTTGTCATCTCCCAAGACACTGTTTCCAAATCTCAAAAAATAAAGGCTTTACTAGAACCCAAGAGCACACAAATCACATGCAAAAATAATAATAATAACAATATTAGTAAACCCACTATTTTATCCTCGCAGTGTGTTTAGAGAGGCTCCTTTGTGTCTATAAATGTCCCTGGGTGGTGCTGTTGCCAAGAAATCCGAATGCATGACAAGGTTTTCTGCAAATTTGGGACAGAGGAAAGAACTGCAGATGCAAGGCCCCTCCGGTTTGCTTTGTCTTTCTGGCGGAGACAGTACCTGGCAGCTAGAGCCTGTGGAAGGCAGGAGGCGGGCAAGAACGCCCTCCAGCAGGGAAGCAAGGCAGCTCCAGGATGAGCTCCCAAGCCCTGTACCAGGAGCTATTCTTGGAAGGCTCTGTGGACACTCTCCCCCTGCAAAGGCCCTTCATGAAGAGCATCTCTGGTCTGGGTGCCTGAGACCCAGAAGAAAGTGCAGCGTGTTGGAGATACTGGGCTCTTCCAGCAGCCAAGTATGCCATTAGTTTAAAACAATGGGGGCGTGGGGGAGGAGGGAGGCAGGCTTTATGATTTATTTATTTGTTTCCAGTAGCAGTGGAAAATTTTTCTCGGAGCTAAAGAGAGGCCTGGAACTGACCCTATCTGCAAATTATGAATCAGCATTAACAACAGACATAATTCCATAAGAGTTCTCAAGTCAACAGGCCATGCTCCTCTGTGGCATAAAGCAAAGCAAAGCACACATGCAACTCAGAACATGGGAACTGGCCATACATCAGGAAAAAACCTACTAAAATGGGATGAAATCGAATTCCAGATAGAAAAATAAGCAAGAATGTGGTGTCAGTTTTTTTGTGTGTTCCAAGTCAGTGGTGGATTTAGAAAAACTCCTGATTTCTCTTGGCAACAAAACTCATGAATGCAGCCCCATTTATCTTCCCCCACTGGTCCCCTCCTTCCCTCCCCCACCCGCACCAGCAACTCCAGCTTCTGTCCTATATCTGACTTGTTCTGACTTTTGCTCAGACAGCTCTTGGAATATTTCCTGCAAGTTCCCAAAGAGCTTAAGGATGGTAAGTAACCTTAAGAATTGTGCGTCAGCTAAATTCCGTAAAATAACAGACCACATAAGCGTGGTGTAATTTACAGTTACATGACAGGCAGAGATGATGTTATTTGGGCCAAATGCTTAAGTCTGCAGTCAGAGCCCAGGAATGGCGAGAGAGCTGTTCAGGCAGGAAGTCCATCTGGGTTTTAAAATTACTTCGGCAATGATTTTCAGATTTGAAGTTGTATGTGGCTGGAAAAATTCTAAAGTCAAGATGAGAACCCGTGGACAAAAAAGGGCTACCCAGAATGACTGGCTAGGAAACAGGACAATAATCTCAGACATGAAGTTGAAAAGAAAATTCCCCAAATAGTTTAGCCTCAATTTTCCAATATACCATGTGGTCCAGGCTTTTCACCTTGAGTACTGTCTGTTGTACAAAATACATCAGATTTTGGAATCTCTGCATTTCTCTCGTCCAAAAACCAGGCAGATTGTTCACTTGCAGGAAAACATCTAATAAATAAATGCTTGACCTCTAAAATCTGATTACCCCAGAGCTTCCTCCTGCCCGAGGTTCTTTGAAGCAATCTTCTTAGGCTGTTTTTGAGCAAAGTGGTGTTGAAATTTCCCCCAAAGAAAGGAAGATTTGGAACCAACAGTTGCACCTAACCACCACCACCACCACCCCCCACTCCAATATAGCTGGGGGTGGAGCATGGAGAGGGAGGAAGGAAGAGGGAGAGGTTGGAGGTTGTGCCATGAATTTGAATGTTGAGGTGCGGTCACCTTCCTCTGGGCAGTTGTGCAGTTATGCTCCTGTAGTTCAGAGCAGAGTGCTCTGGAGGATGATGATCTCCCTTACATGTGCTTCCCCAGGGCCTACAGAAAGAAACTGAGCTAGAGGTTCCCAAAAGGAAGCAAGAAAGAGGAGGAGGGGAATATTCTAAAACCAGAAGCTTCAGAGGAAACAATAGACCTGATACAGCTCCTAATTATGGGACCAATGATGTTCCTTCGCAGATCTTCACTTTCTCCTTGATGGTCTAAACATCAAGAGAAAATCAGAGGAACCGTGAAGAGGTCTCTTCCCCCCAAAGCCAGCTTTACTACTGTGGGAAAAAAAAAACGAACCAAAACAAAGTTGTGTGATTCATCCAGAGGGAACGTTGCAACAAATAATGCCAACTTTCTTCTCTCCAATACAGCTTTTCACAGTTAGTCACAAACAAGAGCTGTCTTGGGCAGGCTGACTAAATCAACAGATTCCCTTCCCTAACCTGTCTAGACAGTTGTGAATAGGCAACTAATTCGACACCAGTGGGTTGACAGTGTGAAACGAATATGCTATTTCAGAAAATGAAATGCTGGCAACCCCCCTCCTTCCCCGGCTTAATTAGCATGCAAAGTCAACGGAGGAAAAAGATCCAGCAAGACCCTTGATGAGATCGGTTAAGGATGCCCAAAGTGTCTTGTGCTCCGAACATGTGAGCTCCGTGTGCCTGTCGACAGACATAGACAAAGTGTAGCGCATAGGTTGGCATCCCTGGGCAGAGGCGCAAGTGGGGGACACTGAGAGACACCAGGCGAATGCCGGGAACAAAACTCACAGCCTCTCTCTCCCCCGGACAGACCAGTGACCAGCAACCGGACTAGGGAGGCTCGGATTTCGCCACAGGGTGCCTCTTACCCCAAGCCAACCCTCACTTGCTGGAGCAGCAACTGTTACAGCCCAGCTTCAAGCTGGCAGACCCACAGCCTTGGTTACTGGCAGAGGAAATTCAGCCCGTTCATTAGCCTTAACAAGCTGCTGTCACGGAGCAGATAAGTTCCAAGGCAGCCACACACACAGGAGCCTCTCCAAGGGCAGCAGAGCAGTTTACTCCAGCCCCCCACCCCCAGGAGTGTAAGTTCACCTGATCCCAACCTTGTTCTGGGACTTTGCAAAAAGCACTCTGGAAACGATCTATAAAAACATCACCAGGGTCCTCTCCCCTTTCCATATTTCCTGCAGAATATCCCTCAGATGCTCCGGGGGAAGAAAAAAAAATCTTTGCAAGCCCCTGTAGCCATTTCCACAGATGAGCACTTTCTTCCAGTTCACCAAGCCCAGACAACTTGTCACCAGCCAGCTCCACTTCCCCCTGCCCGGGACACCCGGACAACTTGGCAGCTTTGGCTTTCAGCATCTTCTGAGTTTCCTAACTAGTCATCTAAGACCAAGTCAGGGAACATGGAAAAGCCCCCCAGACCCCACACCCGCACCCTTTGTCACGGCCGAGCTGCAGAACTGCGGAGGGACCCCCCCCCCAAAAAAAAAAGAAAAGAAAAGACAAAGAAGGGCAAAAACAAGAAAAAACAAAGGGGATGTTTGCTCTTTCCGGAGATGTTTTGGGCGCAGCTGAAACAAACCAGCCTCAGACCGACCCACCTTCCCCGGTCCTAGGAGAAGTGTTGGAGGGTCTTGGGGGCACTGGGCTTCTCCCTTCTGCCCACTTTCTAATCTCCAAAAATCGAGTCCCCCATCTCTATGGACACGCGCTAATTATTAAGCTCCGTCCGCTGCAGTCCCCACCACCACCACCACCACCGCCGCCGCCGCCGGTTCTGATAGTCCTGGGCACCAGTTGAAAGAGGTGAAAGAAAACCTGGTTTCAGGCACGCAATGGGGGGAAAGCTCCCACTTGCCAGGACCCGGTAATCCAGTCCGCCAAGGCTGAGCAAAACCCAAACTAGCTTCCCCCCATCACCTCCCAGCTGCTCCGAACCCCAGAAGTTAGGCAGGTCGCTGCTGGGGGTGGGGGGACAGGGATCCCCGACAACGTGTGCGCAAGGACGCATTGGCGACTGAAACGCACACAGCTTGGCCGGCTGATCAGCTCCAGCAAACCACGGGGGCCAGGGGTGAGTGGGTGGAGAGGTAAAGGCAGAGATGAGATGACTGTTTCCGAAAACAGTCAAAACAACAAAAACAGCTAAAATAATTCATTTTTCTAAAAAGAGGTGGGGAGGAGAAATCAAACAAAAAATATAACTATTCTTCCACCCCAAGCCCACACAACACCATCGCAGCCCCTCTGCGTCTCCACCGCCAGCCACCAACACGATTTTCACAAGTAATTTAAATCATTCACCTGCTGCCAGGTCTCCTCCAGGGATGGCAAAGCTGAGAAGTAGCCGGTGTCGTGGACAAGTTGTAGCTCCTGGAATATACTATAACTAGCCAACACGTCCATGCTGCTGCTGCCGGGCAAAGCGGGAGGCGAAACCCTCCCCCGAACACAGTTGGGGCTGTTTGTTTGTCAGTCTGGCTGGCTCACCCCCCAACGAGGCAGACATCCAGTGGCCCTTTTTTTTTTTTTTTTTTTTTTTTGCTTTGTTTTGTTTCAGTCAACTAAAAAAAGGGTAAAAGAAAATAATAATAATCACAATAACAATCAATGCGGGCGAGAGGCGGAGAGGAGGTGAAGCGAGCGAGCCGCGCGTGAGTGGGGTGGTTGGTGGATGGAGAGAAGCATCCGGCGTGTGCAAGTGCAGATGGGTGCCAGGAAAAGGGGACTTCTCCACGGGAGGAACGAGGACTCCCCGTCCAGGGCTCTCTGGTCACTCCAGCTGGTGGACGCCGAGAAGGGGATGCAAAAGAACTCACTGACACCGGGCTGCCATCTATTTCTGCAAGCGCTCTTCAGCTCCTAATGCAATCTTGGCTCTTTATTTTTTGGGAGGTTGCATTTTTTTTTTCGCTCGCTCACTCGCTCGCCCGTTCGCCCGCTCTCCCCCTCCTCCTCCTTCCTTCCCTCCCCACCCCCATCGCATCCTTGCTAGTTTGTAGCCTCTTTCCTGCCCCCTCCTCCTCGCCTTTTCTCCTCCTCCTCCTCCTCCTCCTCCTCCTTCTCCTCCTCCTCCTCCTCCTGCCTGCCCCCCTCCCTGCGCCCGCGCGCTCCGCGCAGCCGTGGGACCTGGGCCGAGCCGGGCAGCCCGGCGCGCCGCGTGTGACCATGTATGGTAAACAGGGGGCTCATGAAGTCACTGCCGCCCAATGGGGAGCGCGGAACGGGACCCGGGGCGGGGCTTAGGCCTGCCTGCGGGCGCCCATTGGTCCGCCGCGGATCTCCCTGCTGCCCTGCCGGGCGGGGCGAGGCGAGCTATTTTTAGAGGCCTATATAAGGGGGTCGGGGCGGCCGCACGGCGGCCCGGGAGAGGCAGCGCCGGGGACGCGGTGGGCCGCGGTGCTGAGCGCCGCTCCGGGGACGCCGAGGGGACCCCAGGAACGGCCTCGCGACCCGGGCGTCCGGAGCGTCCCGAGCCACGGCGGGGAGGAAGGTCGCGAGCAACGGGGCGCGGATGCAGCGGGTCGGGAGGCGCAAAAAAAAATAATAATAATAATCCAGAAGAAAGTTAGGGTTCGGGGCGTCTCGTGCCGCAGGAGCTGGAGGGTGGGCGAGGGGCGAGCCTGCCCCATTCCTCCCCTTCCCGGAGCGCCAAGGGGACCCACTGCATGCACCGAATGAGCAGCCCCGGACGGAGGGACTGGGACAGATTCGGGGATCCCCCTTCCCCAGGTCCCGCTTCCTTCTACGAGCTGCCTGGGTGCAGAGAGAGGAAGAACCACCCCTAAAGTCGAACAAAGGCGAGTGGGGCTGGGCCCGCCCCCTGCGTGCAGCGCCGCCCACTCCCCGCCCCGTGCGCATCGCCCTCCCTCGGCTGTTCAGCCCGCAGCAAGGCTGAGCCCTGTTAGGCCAATTGCAAAGAGGATTCTCCCCCCTAGAGTGTGTCAGATAGGATAGAAGGAGGCCTGGGAGGCTCTGCGCGAACCTGCACCTTGTTTGGTACCTGCACGAGCTCCCCACCCGGCCTCCTGGCTTTGGGAAGGGGGTGCCCACGCCTGAGACGGCTGGGGGATTGAGAGCAGGGCCAGCTGACTGACTGCCTTTACATGGTGACTGGTTGTTGGGACGCAGATTTTCCCCGAAAAGTGCCCTGTGAGCTGAACTTCCACTTTTGGAATGATTGTCGAAGTCAGTATTGGTTCAGAGCTGAGATATGTTGATTCTCCTTTTACTAGGACACACGCAGACACACACACACACACACACACACACACACACACACACACACACACACACCTTTAATTACCTTTCCCAGCTTTCCAGCCTTCTGGCTGACTAAGTGGGGGCTCCAACTCTTAATATTTGAAGAATAGTGTTTTCTAGGGCAAGGACAATTGGACACTCATTATTTGTCCGGGGAGAAACGAACCGGGAATGATCAGGATTATTTATTTTTGGTGCCTTTAATTCTGTTGGTCAAAACTTGAGTACCCCTTCAATGAGTCACATTGATGTGTTTGCTCAAATATTAGTACTTGCAGTCCATACCCACGGATCCTTGCGATTTTGCCCTTAACAGCAGTCTTTTCTGGTGCTTGAGTGAATGAATGGCATAGAAAGGTTAAAGTCATCTGGAGATGTTCTCTCTCTCTCTCTTTCTCTTTCTCTCTCTCCTCCTATCTCCTCTCTCCTCTCTCTCTTTCTCCCCCTCCTGCTTTTCCTTTCTCTCCCCATCCCCCCCTGTCAATGGGCCTTTCCCAGAAGTAGGAAACCACTTAGAGTCATGACATCCCAATTAATGCATTAAGTTGATCCTTATGGTCATTGGTGTTGTCACTTTCTACCTGTGTGACTGAGCGAATGACTGACTGTGTGACTGCCTCAGACTTCCTGCCTACCTATTTGAACAATAGCAGTCCTGGTATCTGCCATTCTTGTTGCAAACTACTGTTGCTATGAAGAGTCAAAGTCGAATTCACCTCGGGAAGCATTACTTTAAAAATTGAATATGGGAGCTGGAGAGATGGTACAGCAGGTAAAGCTTGCTTACGTCCAACTTGGTTTCCATACCCAGTATTTCATCTGATTCCTCAGGCACCACCTGGAATAATCCCTGAGTGCAGAGCCAGTGTAATCCCTGAGCACTGCCAGGTGTGACCCATAATCCAATAAATAAATAGTTACCCTGTTTTTCTTTAAATTGGGTATGGAAAAGGGTAGTTCCCTTAAGGTTCTTCTCATATAGAAATCAAGGCATTCAACTCATAGAAGAGCTCAACTCAAAATTTATAGTGTCAACCCTAAAACACTCATCACTCCTTTTTGCCAAGTTCTATCACATATTTCAGAGTATATTCTAAGAGATTATGCATCTAGGCACTTCTAAAGGCATGATTTCAATATCTGTCATATTTAGCTACTTTTTATAGACCAGAGTCCCTAAATTCACATTGCAAAACACATGCAATGAATCCAAATGTGTGAAATAACAGATTAAAATTACAAGAGACTGTTGGCAGTAGAACCAAATAGACAACGTGGCTATACCCATGTCATATTGAGGGCTTCCCGCTACTTTACACATGTTTTTACACATGTTTATATCTGATATCCCTGTCTCCTAAGGGAGATGCTGTTACTCATATTCACAGAGGAAGATACTCAGGTTCAGAGAAAGCATGTGATTTTTCTAATACTTTATGTCTCTGGAGGGCAAAACGGATTCAAATAAAATTCTGACTGCTGGTAAGCTCTAAAGTCTGCCCTAGTGACAAACATTCCCTTAAGAGACATTGTCATCGGGCTGGCAAGAAAAAAAAGCAGGTTAGGTGCTTACATGGCATGCAGCTAACCCAGCTGGATCTCTGACACCCCAAAAGGTCTCCCCGGCCAGGAGTAACCCCTGAGCGTCACAGGGTGTGGCCCAAAAACCAAAAAAAAAAAAAAGGTCTCCTCAACCCTGCCAGCAATGATCCATGAATGAGCACAAGCCAGAAGCAAACCCTGAACACAGCAAAGTGTGCCCCCCCCCCAAAAATAGACACTTGGTTAATCATTTTTAATAAGGGTAATATCTACTAGTGCTGGTGTGTGTGAGATAAGGCCCTACCCATGTTTACAGACCTTTAAGTCCATACCTGAGTTGCTGAGTGTAGGTCAAGCTGTGCTCTGGATTGAACTCATGGCCTCCCCCATGAGCGACATGTACTCAGCCTCTTAAACTCTGTCCAAATCTGCTGATACTTTTGATCCTAGCACACTTTGGAAGTGATCTTATAGAAAATAGTCAAAAGTAAATAAGGTTCCTCCTCTCTAGTATTGAGAAATTAGGGCCTTGTATGAACAAGCTAATGAAAGTGTCATAGACATGATAAAGGAATTAGTCTGTGTTAGTAACCACTAGAAATTTTACTAAAAACTGTACTTCACAGGTTATTATTGTAAGATACTTAGCAAAGCAAATGAATCACATGGGTACAGGAGCCAGATTTCAGAATCATTAGTGCAAGAAGTTTTGAGGGGCTTTATTTGAACATAAAATTTTATTAGGATAAATTTATTCAGGCTGGTGGGAGATATACTTTAGTGGGTAGAGTGCCTTGCATGTAGCCAAGCAACTCATAAGGGCCCCCAGCTATGCCAAGTCCGGGACCCAAGTTTAAAACCAGGAATAATCCCTGAGCATCACCAGGTATCCTACAAAAACACCTGTAGCCCAAAAACAAAATATGTATATATTATTTTATATTGAAAAATATATGTGTGCTAATTATGTAATAAGTTACAAAGATTATCATTATGTAAACTAATAAATAATAAATTAAGCTTGAGGTTTTTGCCTTATTTTTCCTGAAAAATAAGTGAAATAGGATAGGTGTGATAATATTGTGGGTTGGCCTGGCTCATGACCAACCAGGATTTGATCCCCAGAATCCCATCTGCTTCCCCAAGCCCAGCCAGGTGATCTCTGAGCAGAGAGCCATTAATGTGCCCCACCCCAAAAAGTGAAGTAACTTACAGTATTCTTTATTTCATATTTGACTTTCATGACATAATCAGAAGGGTGTTTGAGGAATTCATTGGTTTTCCCAAGAGTCTCATTTAATTTTTTATATCAAATTGTTTTTTCTGACGCATCAATATACTCATCATTCTTTCATTTCACTTTCATTTGTTAGCATAATCCTATGATTATTAATTCACCCACTGCTTTATTTACAACATTTTCAGTGCTATCATGAAATTTTTTATAGGATTTGCACTGCTGCTTTGTAATAATGCTGAATGTCTTTGCATTGCTTTGTAAATGCTTATCAGCAAGGGAGAGGACCCTGGTTCCTAAAATTTTGCCTGAATTGGGAGCTAGTTTGTAAATGGTCATATAAGAAATAATTTTCTGTAGCAATGGTGTTTGTTTCTTCACAATATCAGCTACATTGGTGGGAAAGTGAATGTATAGCACAAGTTAGAACATAGGAAATAAGTGTTAGAGATACCAACTGGTAAATAAACATAACTATGGATTGCGGGCAGAAGAACAGATCTGTAGACTTATTTATTAAGACAGACATTCACACACTAAGTCGTTTTCTCACTGAAAAACACAAGGAAGCACCATTGAGCACTTCTGGATAAAATCATCCTCAAGAACACATTGTCTCAGAGCAGGAACTGAAGCATCACTCTGGAGCACTACAGTTCAGTCCTTGAGATGGCAAAAGAACATCATTTTCTTCCCATTTTCTTTTGCCTGCAGGGAAAGAATGTGTTGGTTCCAACCACCACAGAGTTGAAGGTCAGTCATTGGGCAGTCTTGGCAAGTCAGAAGCCTTTGCATTTTCTATGTCTTCTAGAACTGATTTAGCAGGGTCTGACTCCCTAGATGCGCTCAATATGAAGTCTGAGGTGAGTAAGTCAGTCTTAAGGTTTCTGTATACAAACAAAGCCTTAGTCTTACCAGGTTACCTTACCACTCTGAACAAGTAGCTTGCTTTTCCAGAGAGCATCCAAAAATACTGCCTTGACTTTCCAGAATCCTGTGGGTATGTTATAGTGGGATAAATGTATTTTTTTATATAGTGCCATAGGTAATCCTGAATTTGAATTTCACATTGCACAGGATCAGAAAAAAAGTGAGTTAAATGAGGACCTGGTTGATTGTAGGTAAAGGACAGGTTAGCTTCTCTACCTCAGGTAGTCTTGTCAAACAAAAATGGACTTGATTTAACAGTTATGGTAAGAATTTAGGAGTTTGGCAAAAACTTACAATCAGTAATGTACTGCACAGACCCGAGTCCCTGATTCAGTTAGTATCTGTCATTACTGTTTCAGCATGAACTGCTGATGCTGAGAAGTGTTGCTAGTCCCTAATGAACAAAAATCCATCTGAATTCAATCAGTGATTCAACATATATTATGCAAAACATTCAATCATTCAACATATATTATGCAAAGTGCATAGGTTGAAAATAGAATCGTAAACATGGACCCATTACCAATAGCAGACCCTACAACTATCTCTAAGAAATTGGAAGATTTTGAATATCTCATTCAATGCTCTATTGCTTTCCTCTGCACCCTTTCTTCCTCTCTTTCAGAGGTACCAAATTAGATTGAATGATGGGAAATTCCAGCAGGCACTGGGAAAAACCATTGGAAAAGGTTTGCTGCTTAACTTTTTCCCCTTCTATGAATCACATCACAAGCTATTCAGGAGGTTTTGGACAAAGATTCTGAGAGGGATGCCCAGAGAAAAGACAAAGAACTCCTTTGATTAGAAATGCCAAGCCAATTGTGAAACTAGTGAAAATTCACTAAATTCACAAAATTGCTAATATTTCCGTACTGTTATCCTTGGCAGTAAGCAAGACAGTCTGTAGCAGTGAGCTGCATTTCATCCTTCGTATTTTTTGTTGTGACATGTTGACTATAGCACAGTTATTCCTAAGAATAGATTAAATATCACTGTCAATGTTTGATCTGAGCATTATGATTTTTCTTCCAAATATGCCATTTCCAAGGGGTTTAGTACACAGTTAATGGGATTTTGCCCTATAATGCATCTTAGATTTGATAATGGAAATCAATGGGAGAACAAGATTGATTTGATAGCTAGTCTTTGCACTGCAGACTTTGCTGACAGCGACCGTGGCTTTAAGCGAGGGACACCGATTCCACAAGTGACCAATGATGAGCTTTTATATGTATCATAGAGCTGGGTTGTTGGAAAGATTCATAATGTCAGCAACTTTTTTTTTTTTGCTGACAGGGTTACATTGCCCAGATCCCCATATCCTCAGACTTTATGGGGGGATTAGGCTCCAATGTCTACTTCAGAATGTCCTCTCACTCTTCAGTGCTCACCTATCTTGACAGTACTCAAAAATCATGTGGAGCAAATTTGGTAATACTTCATGCAGGGTCATTTCATTTCAGTCTCTCACACTAAGCCCCAAGTGAGAAATGCTTTTCTTCCTATTTGACTTCTCCTTTGGGCCTTTCTTCCTTTCTTGCAAAGCTAGAGAAACCCTATTTGATAAACTAGGGAGTCACACAAAAGGCTCCTTCCTCCACCAATTGTACTATGGTTTGCAATATTGTGACTGAAGAGGTATCATGCATGACATTTTACCTCCTTTCAGTACCCAGTTCTTGTCCATCATCATTTCCAACTACCATAATATTTTGTAGTAAAGTGGTAGGTTACAGAATTAATATTCAAAAATCCATGGCTTTTCTATATAAAAAGAATGAAAGAAAAGAAAGGTACTTAAAAAAACTCACTCATAATTGTGGCTCAAAAGATCAAGTACTACATAATTAGTTTAATTAAAGAGGTGAAAGACATATACAAAGAAAACACTGCTTCAAAAAATAAAAGGAATGCAAAGAAATGGAAATACACCCCCACCCCCTGCTCATTAATTGGGAGGATTAACATAATTAAAATGCCAATACTTCCACAAACATAATACAGATTTAATGTAATCTCTAAAAGGATACCCATGACATCTTTTTTTAAAGAAATAGATCAACCACTGCTGAAATTCATATGGAACAATAAATTTCCAAGAACAGCTAAAGTAGAGTCCTTGGGAAAAAGAAGATGGAAAGCACACTTTCCCCAACTTCAAACTGTACTAAAAGCAGCAGTCATTAAAACAGCATGATATTGGAATAAAGACAAACTCTCAGATCAATGGAATAGACTTGAATATCCTGAGACAAACTGTCCAGTATATGATGGATTAATTTTTATAAAGGAGCAAGAAATATGGAGTGGACAAAGGAAAGCTTCTTCAATGCATGGTGTTGGGAAAACCAACTGTTTAACTACATGCAAAAAATAATAAGACCTCTTTTTAATGCCATGTACAAGAGTCCAATCAACATGAAATAAAGACCTTGATATCAGACCTAAAACCAGAAGTAAATTGGAGGGAAATGTAGGCAGAACACTCCGTGACTTGGAAGCTAGAGGCTTCATCAGTGGTGCAACATCACTGGCCAACCAAGTGGAAGTGAAGATAAGCAAAGCAGGCCTCTTGACTTTTGAGGATGTTTGTATTAAACTCTGTTCTGCTTGTTTCTATCCTTTCCATGTGCCATGTGCTAAGCTGTTCTTTTGAGGTCAAAAATCCCAGGGAACATTTCTCTGATCACTCATAGAATAGAATGTCTCTGATAATATGCATAAATTATTGTTTTAAAAAAGAGCATGAAAATATATTAAAAACATTTTTAAAAAAACATTCTTCTTAGACCCAAACTATGACAAGCTAAACACAAAATGGTCCTGTTATACTAGTAGACCAGGGAGCTAAGGGAGCTAAGGTATGGAATGCATACTGGGAAATAGGGTGGAGAGGTCAATACTGGTGATGGGAATAGCCCTAATTCACTATCACTATATGCCTGAAATACGACTGTGAAAGACTTGTAATTCACAATGGTCTCAATAAAAAAATTTTTTTTGAAAAATTCTTTTGCCTAGTACTGCTTGAAGTCTGTAATGTTTCTGCTGGCTTCCATTTGCTTGGCCTGAGCAGGCGAAAAGGGTATTATCACAACTAATGCCAAATGTCATAGGGGAAAAAAAATTCTAAGGATTGCAGCCAAAAAAAAAAAATCTCTAAATAAAATGATTAAAATCTGCACAAAGTGCTTGAGACACATTGTGGAAGTATCTCGAATATTGTAACATTTCACAAGTGATGAAGTAACAGAATATTCTGAGAACAAGTAACAATATTAGCCAAAAGGAAGCCAAAGAACAAGAATTTGTTCAGTTGGAGTTCCTTGTACAGTGAGTGTCCTGAAATAAAAGATGTCTTGATGCTAAATGACCTTTTAAGATCATTTAAAGGACAGAAAGAGCTTGAAGTAGTAGCTTGAAGGTTTTTGGCAACTCTGTAATTCCCCTTTTTGACCTGTCTTTACCAAAAAACCTTTTATTTTATCTCTTAACTATACTTACATATAGAACATCATTTATTGTAAACATGCAGCATTCATTTGTTTTTACTATTATTAACTTGTTCATTATTTTATTTACTTCCAGAGAGGGGCTATGAAAAAAAGATATGGGGTAAATAATAGAGAAAATTGAATATTTATCATTAAACAAAATATAAAGTTTAAAAGGGGAAGAAATAGTCATTATCTTTCCAGAGTTATTCCCCATTAAAAAATATTCAGGTTGTATTGGTATTTAAAAATTAATTCTTTAGCAGAAATGCTAGAACCACAAAAAAAGACTTCATCATAAGCTCCATTCCTTGAGCTGCACAGTCACCAAGATCTCTAGATACAGAGGTCTGATTTTACCATCCATGACAAAACAGAAGTCTTCCATACACCACGAAAACACCGAGGGGAGACTAAATGATCATGCAAGGAGTCTATAGTTAATCCCATGACAGTACACTTCAGTGGGGGAGAAACCCTGTATCATCTAGGCCAAGGGAATTCCCTCTATAATATCCCCAATAGTTACTGTGCCTATGCAGGGGGAAAGGGAGGGAAAAAAGCACAAAACAATCATTTACCCACATATTTATTTATCGATTGATAGATTTTTTGACGTCTTTATATTAGTGTAGAGATTGAAGTTGATGTCTCCAATATTATTTTATTTTATCTTATCTTATCTTTCTCTTTGCACTCCCGCATGAGTTGATTTCAGAACCAAGACTCTTGTGTGGTGCTTGTCTTTATTGTTGTGGTGCTCACTGGAAATTTAATTTGATATTTCTTTCTGTATTGTGGTGGTGTTTCAATTGCCTTTTTCACACCTCTCTCAAACTGAGGTTGAAATCCTCTGGAAGGACTCCGCCTATTTTCAGTATATTTGACTTCTTTTTTTTTTCCTCTTATTTTTTACCCCAATATATTGCTTTTCTCTCCTTCAAACAAAGCCACATAACTCAATTTATCTATCTCCGCTTCTTAAATAGAGGGGGACACAGGGGAGGGTACCGGACCAAACAGATATATGATCACTAATAGTGAGAAAAACAAAGAGGGGACCACCTACTCTAGCAGTCTGGGGGGTGATGGTGGGGTATATGGGTTGCAGAAGGGGAACTGGGATGGGGAGGACAATAAATTTGGTGATGGGTATTCCCCTGATTCAATGTTGGTATGTACCTAAAATACTACTGTAAAAAATATGTAAGCCATTATGATCAAAAAAAAATTTTTAAAAATTAATTCTTTGAAGATTTGCTTCATAAACCAGTGACCTGAGAACACAGACTCTCCCCCTTTGTGAACTTAATCATTTGCTTTTGAAACTGGTAAAATTAAACTTTATCTTTTTTTCTTCTAGTGGAACCACTAAAATGGGTTCTCTTTTAATGTTATATAATTTTGTTTACTCAGCAATTATTGAACACCTATTATGTAAGCATCAGGTTGGAACCAAGGCTATAAAGACTCACTAAAGTCTAGTTTTTACTCTTCTGTAACTCACTAGCATGTTAACTGAAGAAAAACTGAAATAAAAAGTAATATGAATAATATGACAAACTAGAATTTTTACACAAACTTTATGTATAAGACTGCTAAAAGACTAGTAAATGAGTTTATGGTTATAAACAGTGATGAGCTGACAAGATAATAAGAAATTATTGACTAAAACATAAGGAAAAGGGAAATTCAGCATTACTCTGGCAATAAGCAGGAGTATGCCTTGTACTGGCTGTGTGTTACCGAATTGTTTAAAAATAACATTGGCTAGGGCCAGGGAAATAACACAAAGGTTAAGGGGGTAACTTTGCATGCAGCCAAGCCCTGTTCTATCCCCTACTTAGATAGCATGACCTTTGAGTATCACTGGGTTGGCTACAAAACAAAACAAAACAAAATTACTGGGTAATTTGTGCTTTCAACCTAGACCAGATGGATAGGCTTAGATGAACCTCTCCTCTTGAAAACAGCTAAAGCTTAAATGAAGACAAAGGAAAAAGATGTATGATGAAGATATCACAGAAATAGCAATGCAACAAGAGCTCACTTACCTGGATCCTAAAGCAAAAGAAAGTCTCATGATAAGTTTAAAAACCAAGTTGGATTTTATCATATGTAAGAGAAAGCTGAGATGCAAAAAAAAAGCTAAGAAAACATAGCTAAAGAGCAAAAGTAAATTTAAAAGAGAGGGGTATAAATGCTGGAGTATAGAATTAGCCAATAGATTGGAGGTTGGATGGCTGTAGAAATAGACTAGATTTTGTTGATGTCGACTCAGAAAAGTTGTTCTCAGTAAGAGGAACCATCTATCAACTGGTTGTTTTAAAATAAGTTGGGGCGGGCCGGAGAGATAGCATGGAGGTAAGGTGTTTGCCTTTCATGCAGAAGGTCATTGGTTCGAATTCCGACATCCCATATGGTCCCCCGAGCCTGCCAGGAGTGATTTCTGAGCATAGGGCCAGGAGTAACTCCTGAGCACTGCCGGGTGTGACCCCGCCCCCCCCCAAAAAAAAAGAAAAGCTGGGACAAGGGGAGCTGGGAATCTTCTCTGTAAAATGACAGTCCCAAAGTATAGTGAGGAGAAGGGAAAAAAATGAATGAAGAGGAAAAACACAATTATGAAAGAAGGGTGAGACAGAGGCCAAGGGATCTCAGGTGCTTGGGTGGTGTTAAAAAGGACAGAACTAAATACCCAAGCCAAAGTCAACAACAATGGAATCATGAGACCCAAACTTGAACAACTTAATGTAAAAATGTGCCTGTTATGTTGCCAGGCTGGGGTGGTGGGTGGTGGCATGGAATGGACTCAGGGAACATTGATGGAAAGAGGTTGACACTGGTGGTGGGGTTGACCTTGATACATTGTATGTCTAAAACCCAACTATGAATAACTTTGTAAATTATAATGCTTTAAATAAAAATTAAAAAGATAATCCCAAATTCTCAAGTCATTCTAGAATTTTAGTGTCCACTTACTTCAATGACGAAACAGACCTGTAAGCAATCTATATATATTCTCATGAGTAGACCCATACTTAAAAAATAAATATTCCTCACATAATCAAGAAATTCATAATATGAAGAATTTCAGCAGAGGATCCAAAACTGGAACAAAATAATTAAGTAAAATTTGGTATTAGAACTCATGATCATTCAATTAAAATTGTGTGTCCAGCGGACCACAGATCTCCTGGACTGAACACTTGGTCCAGGAGACTGGGACCCCCACGCCAGGCGGGTCTTCATGGCCGGCCCTGGCAACTCGGGCCCTGGGGGGCGGGTGGAGGAGGGAAACCTCTCCCTTTCAATTTTCAAACTGGAGAGGGAGCTCTCAGTTGGACCCAGCAGAGCTCACATGCCAGAAAGCCGTCCCTCTTTTTTTCTGGTATGTTAGGGTCGCTGGTCAGACAGCGGGCCACAGATCTCCTGGACTAAACACTTGGGACCCCACGCCAGGCAGGTCTTCATGGCCGGCCCTGGCAACTCGGGGTCTGGGGGGCGGGTGGAGAAGGGAAACCCCTCCTCTATGTATATTGGACCCCCTGTTTTGTTTGCTAGTAATACTATTTTTCAAAACCATGCGGACGCATACTTTTTAAGCATTATCCAAAAACGTTCCTGATCCTAGACTGTTCCTAGGAATAGAATCAGGATGCCCAAGATTCTGATAAAACACTCAAATTGACCTTTATTGTCTAGTCCAGGGGTCTTCAAACTACGGCCCGCGGGCCACATGCGCCCGCAGAGGAGTCTGATCCAGCCCGCCAGCAGTGAGCGCTGTTTGGTTGCCAAGATACCTGCCAGCATATACACTCAGTGTATATCCAAATATCAGAAACCACGCACTCAAAATGGTAACCATCTTTGGTAGCACTTATGCCTGTGAACAGACTTTTTCAAGAATGAAACATCTGAAATCTCCAACCAGATAAAGATTAACTGATGCCCACTTGCATCACTTGTTACAGCTGGCCGTGACAAATATGGAATCGGACATTGACCATCTCATTAGCCAAAAGCAGGCCCACAATTCCCATTGAAATACTGGTGCGTGACCTGTTTATTTATAAATTGTTTTCATTTTATTTATATAAGATATGTGCAGTGTGAGTAGGAATTAATAGCTCATATAGTCCGGCCCTCCAGCTCTCTAAGGGACCATAATCCGGCCCCCACTTTAAAAAGTTTGAAGACCCCTGGTCTAGTCTGTTATGTATTGCCTCTCTCCTCACCCCTTTGTCCTCCTACCTCCTCATACCCAAACCCTGAACTATTATCTTCCCCTTATTCAACCCTCCTTATCCTCAGTTCCTAATTGGGTAGATACCAAGACTGACCTTCTGCCCCAACACCACCATCCAGCTCCTCATTGAATGACACCCTCTCGGTCCCCAGCTCATGTCTACACAAACAACACACCTGTTGACCCATGCTTGGTGGCCCCTCATGCCCCATCAAACTATGGACTGTTGCATGATACTGGAATCAGCTTCAGCATAACCCCTAGTTCAAGGACAATATAGGGTTCCGTAATGCCGCAAAACATGTTTCAAACTCAACTATCACCTGTTGTCTTCAAATACCCTTGTTTTCTTTCTTTTTTCTTTTTAAAACATAAAAGGGTCACATGTATCTCTTTTGTATATCTCAGATGTATTCCCTTAACATCTATAACTCTTTTCAAATATCCTCATATAGTGACAATTTTGCCCACTAGATTAGTTATTTAATTGTTTGATTTTCCCCCTGTGAGATCTGTTTTATAAGCAATACTGGTAGAAGAGTAACTCTGTATAGATTTCACGTTTATACCAAGTTATGGGAAATGTTGGACTTTATTCGTTGGCCCCCAGATGCACCAACAATATCTTGTGGCATTGTTTCTCTTTTGCATAGGCACATTAAAATGGGAAAATAATACATATGCAAACAACTTATTATCTAATAGAGATGGGAACACAAATTTGGTAATGTAATTAGGCCTTTTACCCTGAACATTGGCATAATGATTTGGCTCAGGCCTCAGAAGAATGGGCATCGCCCACACACACCAGAACAATGGATACCATCTATAGAAACAGCCACAATTGTCTTTAACATCACCAGGATCCAAGCCTCTACCAGAGAAGACCTACCACTGCTTTGGCATTGACTTACTCCAAAGAGTGCTCCCAACACCCAGGCGACTCAGCAACAGTCTGCATGCAGGGCAGATCGCTCCGCATTTAATGATATGCTGAAACTAGAGAATACTCCACATCAGCCTGACATCAATGAAAGAAATGCACAGAATCCAGAGTCTTTAAATATAAGAGTCTGATACCAACAATAGCTAAAGTGTGAAAAAGTTTCACCGGGACCTTGAGAATGACTGGAGTTGGATAGACTGGTATGCCTGGAACCCAGAGTCTGTCTTATGCCAATAAACTTCTGGGGTGAGGCCTTTTTGTAATCAAGTCAAGGATTTTTTTTTCCATTTTCTCCATTTTTCTGGACCTATGCAAACATTGGTGATTGCCACTATCACACCTTTACTATATTTTTTTACTCTTATCCTTTAAGGAAAAAAAATACAACTTACTGAACTTAAAAACAAATAACTGTAGTAGAATGCCTGTCTCGAATACAGGCAGGGGATGGGAAGGGGGGAGGGCATAATGTTGCACTGGTGAAGGGGGGTGTTCTGGTTATGTAACCCAAATATGATCATGTTACTTAAATAAAAAATATATTTAATAAAAAAATTGTGTGTCCATTTGATTTACTTGTGCAGGACCCAGAAATTTGGCTAAACATTATTTCTGATCATGTCTGCAAATCATCCAAGGGTTAAATTAGTGTGGACTTAGAAAAATAGTGGTCTTCTGTGGTATGTTAGCTTCATCCAATACTTAGAGGGCCTGACCAGAGCAAAATTTTAAGGCAGGAAGATTCTTCTCGTGTGGCCTGATGCTTGAGAGGAGCAATTGCTCCTCTCCTGGATGAGCCTGGAAGTACCCCAGTGGTACTCTGGGGTCTCAAGGATTTAGACTTGTTTCTGCTTCACATCACTGGGTTTTCTGGGTCTTGAGCTTGAAAATGGCAGATTGTAAAAATTTCTCAACTTCTATAATTATATAAGCCAATATCCTGCTATAACCTGTCCATATATATCTTTTTGGCTCTTTTATCCTACAGAACCATGACTAATTTAATTTAATAATTGATTGACTATAAATTAAGAGATAACTGGAACATTAAAACATTATATATCTCACCTCATTTCTATACCATCAATGTGAACTATACCCTTGATTAGTGTGCCTGCACCTTCTATCTTCACCTCCATGGTCATTTTTATATTTCTTTGTAATTATAATTACTGTAATCTAGGACCAAAGATTTGCCCTCTTTTGTACCTTTTATTCCCTTTCCTTTCTATTTTACATATTACAAATAAACAAGACAAGTAAACAAATTAACAAACAAGGATAATAATAGTTGAATGTGTGGTAATGTGTGTAGAAGGAGGGTTATAGAAAGATACACAAAATTTATGAGTGAATATAAATACCAGTCATATAAAGCAATAAACAATTTAATATTTTAAGCTGTACCAAATTTAAAACACATGAACAAGTAGCAAAAAATTAGGGAAGTAAAATTAAACTATCCTGATAATCTTTTACTTTCCCATAACAAGGGAAAAGTACTACCATGTTTTAGACTTTAAAAATATTAAAGACAAAAGTTATCACTTCCAAGGAAACCACTTAAAAATGGCTTAAAATATTAAGTAAACCAATAGTATAAAGATAAAAATATGAATCTAACAAAGTAAAGAAAAAGAGATATAATAGAATATATGTTGCTAATAATATATACTAAGAAGGCAAAGAAAAATAGAGAATGAGAATGAAATACAAAGAATCAATCATGAAAATATAACCAGATAAAATTAGTTTAGCTCTAAAAAAATAAAGCGTGTTAATGAGCAAACGAGATGCAACAACACCACATTGTAATATAATAATCAAGTCATCTAAAGATAAAACACTTCTAAATCTGTATTCAGCTGCATCAATAGCCTCAAATCATAAGTAACCTTCAAGAATTAAAGGAGAAGCTGAAAAATCTATAATCATTCTGATAGAGCTTAATTTTGCTTGATAACTGCCAAAACAAACAAAACTCAGAGAAGATATATAAGAGTTGGGCAAGAAGATGGCAACCTAATTGTAGAGTAGATGTGTGTTACTTAGCAATACTTTAGCGATGAAACTTTAATGATACAGAGATTAGAATACATCTTCATTCCTTGTGCCACATAACTATAGAATATTGCGCTTCTGTCTATAGCAAAACTTTTCAATGACATGTGGGATATTTACCAAAAATAGTCCATATAGTTTGCAAAATACAAATCTAAGAAAACTTTAAAGAAAAAAAAGGCAGGGGCCAGAGAGAGAGCCTGGAGGGAAGGCATCTGCCTTCCAGGCAGAAGGACGGTGGTTCGAATCCTGGCATCCCATATGGTCCCGTGCCTGTCAGGGGAGATTTCTAAGTATAGAGCCAGGAGTAACCCCTGAGCACTGTTGGGTGTGACCCAAAAACCAAAACCAAAAAAAAAAAAGCAGAATCAATTATAGCATAGTAGGAGTTAAGCCAGAGGTCAATGATGAAAATATAATTTTAAAGTCTTCATAAGTTTTAAAATTAAAAAATGACCAAAAACCTCAAGTCAAGATCATAATAATTTAAATATATATACTTATATATCTTGAAGATGTTAATGTTTAATATACCTAATTAATAATACTTAATATTAATTATATTACAATATTACATATTAAGTAATAAAATATAATAATATAATACTAAAAGATATAGATATGTAGTAGGTAAGCAAATAAAAGCATAATAAAATATAAATGGAAAAATATTGAGTTATTCACTGGAGAATTCTTGTAATCCTTTTATATGTTTGAAAATATTCATGATGAGTTGTTGGAAACTACAATTATTGAGTATCAGAGGAAGGAGGAGAAGAAAAAATTAAGGGAGGAAAAGTAACAGGTAAATTTTAATTGTGTGCCTACAAATGCCTTTCTCATTCTGTGAGAGACCTTCTAAAAGTATTGGAAGCTAGTTTAGAATAATTTACTGAATGCTCATTAAGTAACAAATACTTCACTAAGTGCTCTTACATGGGTGCTTTAACTTAATCTTCCAAAACACTACCAGAAAATAGATATCATTGGTATGTCCCTCATTTCCTGAGAGGCTAAGTAAACTGCCCAAGAATCTAGGCTGTGTAAATACTGGAGTTCAGAATAGAACTCAGTGATCCTAGATTTCAAATTTTAGAGCCAACAGTTCCAGTCTAAAATTATTACAAGAGCAAATCAAAAGCTTTCAATAGTAAGTCATTCATCCTCACTCTTCTTTGGTTTTCTTTAGAACCTTGCAACATGCATGACACAGAATATTCAATAATTGCTTATGACATATATCCCAGATAAAAGCAATATTATCCATTTGTTCGCAGTTTTGATGCAAACATGTTCTTTGTCCTAACATGCCTTTTATATATGTTTGTCTATCCATCTCTCAATGCAATAGTTCACAGTAATTCATAAAACATCTGCTTATCCCAAAATTAGGAAGATGTCAACAATAGCCAACATGTATTTAAATACTGTACACTGTCAACAAATACAAAATTGGGCAATTTTGTGCTTGTTACTGTATACCTAACTTCAAACATTTACTGTCTCAAAATGTAACTTATAGGTGGAATACACCATGGGTCTACCTCAATTGTATCTAGCCCTCCACAGATTTAAATCATGGTTAGTGTTTGCAGCATCAAACCGATTAAGGAACTGTTCCTCCGAGTAAAGAGAGACCCTAGAAACAGGGTTCCTCAAACTACATCTCATGGGCCATATGTGGCCTGCTGAGGAAATCTTTCTGGCCTGCCAGATGTTTTTGCCATTGCTGCCTGCCCTGCTTAGCAGCTGATAGTGCTGGGCCCATACTGTGCATTTGAGGATGTATGCCAACTCTCTGACTTGCTCCTTCTTTCTCTCTTTCCACTACTCTTCTCAATCTTCGACAGGGAGTCTCAAACTATGGCCCACCAAAAGCAGACCCATAGTTCCTGTTGAAATACTGGTGTGTTATGGAATATTATGCAGCTGTCAGGAGAGATGAAGTCATGAAATATTCTTATACATGGATGTACATGGAATCTATTATGCTGAGTGAGTAAGTCAGAGGGAGAGAGATGGATGCAGAATAGTCTCACTCATATATGGGTTTTAAGAAAAATAAAAGACATTTTGCAATAATTCTCAGAGACAAAAGAGAGGAAGGCTGGAAGGTTGAGCTCATGTCATGAAGCTCACCACAAAGAGTGATGAGTGCAGTTAGAGAAATAACTACATTGAGAACTATCCTAACAATGAGAATGAATGAGGGAAGTAGAAAGCCTGTCTAGAGTACAGGCGGGTGGGGTGGGGAGGAGGGAGATTTGGGACATTGGTGATGGAAATATGGCACTGGAGAAGGGAAGGGGGGTGTTCTTTACATGACTGAAAACCAACTACAATCATATTTGTAATCAAGGTGTTTCAATAAAGATATTAATAAAAAATAAATACTGATGTGTTGGTTTAACTTTACTTGTTCTTCATTTTAAATATTGTATTTGTTCCTATTTTTTTACTTTAAATGTAGATATGTGCAGCGTGCATAGGAATTTGTTTAGTTCTTTATAAACTATAGTCCAGCCATCCAACCATCTGATAGAGTAAACTGCCCCCTGTTTAAAATTTTTGAGGACCCCTGCCCCGAGGCTGGTACTTGAATCAGAAACTTCTGGTAGTTTAGAGCAGTGAGAAGGGGAGCAGGCCAAAACTGGGGGTGAGGACAAAGGATATGCATGATGATATGCATAAGCAGTAAGAACCCAGCTATTTGTACCTCTAGGGACTGAAGGGGTCCCTGGATAGTTACCAAGGCACCTCAGTTTTCAAGGAAAACACGAATTTAGAAGGGATTTTTTTGTAATAGCTCCAGATTTTTTTAAATATAATTTGTATTTTGATTATAGTGGTTTACATATTGTTGACAATATTATAGGTACATATTTACATAAAATCAGGGCGGTTCCCATCACCGATTTGTCCTCCCTACACCTCCGTTTTCGTCCTACCACCCATATCCTCCTCCTTCACCCCCAGGGCTAAGAGAATATGTGGTCCCCTCTGTACCTAGCTTACTACTTAGAAGTCTTGGTCTTGGTGCCTCCCTTATTTCCCCCTCTAACTGGGAGGAAGGACTACATTGTTCAAGTTATGTGGTTTTATTTGAAGAAGAGAAAAGTAGTAAACTGGGGTAAAAGTCTAATATGCTGAAAATGGGCGGAATCCTTCTAGAGGCTCTCATCATCAGTTTGAGAGATGAAGGAGAAAAAGAAGGTGAAACACCCCAACAGTACAAAAAGAAGTGTCAAGTATCCAGTGAGCACTCCAGTGATAATGATAGGCACCACAAAAAAGCCATGGTCTTGAGTTAAAAAACATGGCGGAGCACCTAAAGAAAGAAAAGAAAAGAAGAAAAAAAAAAACAATATAAATATAAATGGGGACAACAACTTCAATAACCACACCAAAACAAAGAAATCGACAAAAAGTAGATAGGTAAATAAAAATAAAAAATAATAATAATAATAAATGAAGAAAAAAATAATATATAAAAGATAAAAAATGTTTTGTGCTTTTGCCTTTTTTTCCCCTCCTGCACTGGCACAGTAAATATTGGGGTCATTCGAAAAGGAATTCACTTGGCCTTTGCGCTATGGGGTTTCTCCACCCTTGAGGTATATTGTCATGGGATTAACTATAGACTCCGTTCAGGTTCATTTACTCTACCAGTGGTGCTTTCGTGGTGTTTGGAAAACTTCTGCTCCGTCCTGGGTGATGAGATAAGACCTCTGTATCTAGAGATCTCAGTATCTGCACAGGTCCAGGAGTGGAACTTATGATGAAGTCTTTCTGAAGTTCTGTTCCCTTAGTGTCATTTTAATTCATCTTCTGTGGTTGGTGGTCTTGGTCTTTGCACTGATCCTGGGATGGAACCTAGATTAGCGTCTTTCATTGTGTTTCCAGAAGCCCCATTCCGTTGCAATTGTCTCTGCCAGACCTTTGGAACTGGGGATCATGGTTGTTGTGCGGGTCGTATTTCAAACCCTAGACTAGGGCTTTTTTATTGGTCTCAAGATATATTCAATCCAGTCATGGTTCTAGCAGCCAGTCATCTGTAAATCGCAGTCTTGGCTTTTGGACTGACCAAAGGGTGACAAGTCTTCTGATTTTGTCATATCGTTAGCTGGTGAGGTAGGATAACCTGTTCTTAGGTCAAGTTGTTCCCATTTTCTTTGTTGTCAGGATATCATATTAGAGCTGGCACTTGTTGGTGGCCCAGCGGCATTAAGGATGTCCCGGATGGGGTTTGTTTTCTGTAGCTGTTGTGAAGAACTGTGTCGATTCTATGTCTGGGATCCAGGGTTCAAGGCTGGACGGATAGTGTCTAATCACCTGAGGTCTAAGTTGGGTCCTTGTGACATATTTTCAAGGTGGGAGATATCCCTGTATTGTAAACAAGCATGAGTTCGTATCTCTAGTAGATAAGAGCTCTTTTTTATGTGTAAGATTTCCCCTTTTTTTAGTGTGCCTTTGCAGGAAGAAATGGTGCTACTTTGTATTGTCGGTGCATTTGGAGGTGGACAGAGAAGAAAACAAAAACAGGTCACACATCCAAACAAGATAAAAATAGGAATAAAAGTATATGTGCTCACAAATGTATATGTAAAACAAACATTTAAAAAAATGAATTAACACAATAATTAAAGGAACCATGTGATGTCTGAGACTACCTTACTTTTGGGGAAAAGCAGGTAAAGAGGTGGTGCAATACCAGTCTTATACTTATGTTGGAAGTATAGGTTTCCCCATTGTCTTTTTGGGATTTTTTTGTGGTATGTGGGTTCCCAGGCACCTTTCCTTCACTCCCCCTGACCTTCTTGAGATTGGCAAAGGATTTGCGGCAGGGAGGTCTTGTAAGAGTTCTTGCATTAGGGATACTTTTGGTAGCTCCAGATTTTTATCTTCTCTCAAGGAATCCAGATTCCAAATGGTATGTGGGAGACAAGGAGGGTAGGACAGGGTGGCAGCAAGACAAAGAAGAGAGAACCAAATAGAGCAAAGGCACCCACTACCTGGAAACATCACAGTGGACATCATTTCTCTTCCCTTCCTAGGAAAGATCTCACAGTTAAAACTGATCATTCAGGACAGTATTTAGCATTGAGTGCTCCAGCTTTTAGGCATTTAGTTCAGTGAAAACTAGAGCCTTCAACTAAACAGGAAGCCCACTCTTTTCACTACCAACAGGCCCTTCCACTTTCAGGGGTTTTTTCATGGCTTTTTTCTAAGACTTTATTACACTCTGTATGTTTGGTAACTTCTTCCTATTGATTTTTCTGGAGCCACTACCACTGCCACCAGCTAATGCCACCAGACCCACAGCACTGGGGACAAGCATTACCAGGAACAATTCTGGTTCTTGCTATTTTCCCCAACCAGAATTTCTGGGTGTGACACTATAAAAAATAATTAGATCTATAAAACAATGCTAGACTAACCGGGACAGAAAACCTTTACCCCCAGCTTCTGTTTTCTTACTTTCATAAATGTTCTTTTAACAATCTATTTAGGGTGACTAAGTGGACGTTTTGTGGGGAGATGTGTGATTTGTGGCATCAGGTGACATAATTTGGGGATGTGTTCTACCTACTGACTCATACATTTAGTTACTTGTTAAATAAAATGGTTCCCTCTGTTTGAATGTCTTTTACAAAGTTTTCTTACATTTGTTCTTGGTTATATAAATCCCTTTCCAACATTGACAAAATTTTGAGATGCTGAAAATACACTTACAGCAGTCAGGGAACAATTTTAGACTTCTTGCTTCTTTTATTGTAACCTTTGTAGAGTCGTTCATCAGTATGTTTTGAAAACTTCCATTCCCCTTGGATTCAGCTTGCCTTTCAGTGTCTTAATAATCAAAGTGAGGTCCCCAGACCAGCGCTATTGACCTGGGAGTTATTAAGATGCAGAATGACAAGCTACCTCTCAGGCCTACTGAATTGCAATAAGTAGTCACAAATCATCAGGTGGTTCGCTCATGCAAAGTTTGAGAAGCATTGATCTGGATCAAGTACGCTATACCTTGATTATGTCTGCAAGTGATTACCTTTGTAAAGGCCCTATCTCCTATGAAGATTTTATTCTATGTCCTGGGGCTCAGTATGTCAAGTACTGTTTTGGGAAAATGCGGTCTTTTCCTAACAGAAGTTTTTATCTTTCTTTTAAAGGGGGATCACCTTGATGTACTGCCCTTCCATTGTCCCTCCTCTCTTCTCCCTTCTCTACCACCGAGGCAGCAGAAACTGCTTTTCTTATAGTGATTGGGAGATAGTTTCTTTGCCTAACTCTGCCTGTCTTGTTACAAAGAAAAATGAATCCCTATGAAATAGTCCTTGAGTGTCGTGTAAACTTCCAGCCAAACACATTCCTAATAGGTTACCATTCTCAAAACACTGTTTTTATAGAATTTGATCAAGTAATTCCAGTTAATCTGGTGTAAGAATGCAAGGGCCTAACAGGCTATCTTTAGAAATAATTGAGGTTGAAGATAGGGTTGAATGCATTGACTGATGAAAGGGTCACACCTTTAAACACCTTCTCTAAACACTGTCTAAGAAAAAAGATGTGTGTTGGAGGCTCCAATGACCACTAATATCCTCTTCATTGCTGGTCCTCTGGTCTCTTCCCATCCCAGAGCTGTTCTTGACTTTCCCATAAAAACCATTCTTCTGGCAATTTGCAATTCATGGTGTCTATTTGGAGGCCGGATTGGGAGAGGATGAGGTCATGGCTCATCAACCTCTACAGTGGAAAGTTAACAAGTTCTTCCATGTCCTTTCCCTGAGATCATCCTTGCATTGACATTTATTTCTTCAGTGCACTCTGTTCCCTTTCACATGCCCTGTCCTGCAATGATCCTTCTTAGTACCTCCGGAAAGTCACTGAGTTCTGACAACAATGGCTGTTGTGTCTCTAGATACTCTGAGAGTCAAGAAAGGCTCACAAGAGGACCTGGTGGAGGGGCCAACAGCCAGGCCTGAGTCCTCTGAATGTGACAGAGAACTGAAGAAAGCCATCTATGAGGGTATCTAAAATGGCCCTAAGCAGGACCCAACCTGGTGGGCCCATGAGGGTGAGTGAAAGCATCTTAAAGTCAGTCTGAGTATGCCCCACCATTGCTCTGTCTCGCTCCTGGCTCCAAAAGAAGTGTAATCTCTATTAGAATTCCCTGGAATTCATTTCAGTCACTACATATCACTGCATATCTGATTTTTGGTTAATAATTATGGTTGGGTTTTGTTTTATAGTATTTATTTTTTAGTTTTCAATCTTTAGATAAGGTCACACTTGACTGAGCTCAAGTTCTGGTTCTGGGCTCAGAAATCACCCCTGGCAGGGCTCAGGGGACCATATTGATAATTCTAGCAATTGAACTCAGATTGACCTCATGCAAGGCAAGTGCCTTAATCCCTGTACTATCTCTCTAACCCCCAATATATTAATATGTATATGTATTTATATTTTGCTTTATGCTTTTAACGACAAACCCAAGAGGAACACATTCACAAAAAGAAGAGACTTTTCATTGCCCACATACCAGGCCTGTATAATGTTTTACAATGATAATGCCAATGAGGAGGGAAGTACCTCTGCTCATAAACCACACATGTTTCACATACACTGTATGAAACTCTCACTGAAAATATCTGTATCTGAGGCATCAGAGCCTACATTGTAAATAAATCCAGGAGAGCAAAACTGAGAGTCCCTGAGGTCTTCAGGACAGACTCCTGCCCCTCTCACAGGGCTCTGTCTCACTCACCTCTACAGCTGGCCGCTCACCCTCAGGCCTCACAGTTTCTGATTTAATATTGATCTTCCTTTAATTCTCACAACCACTATGTTTTCTACCTCTTATCACCTGCTCAGTTATTCTTTCTTGCCCCCAATCATTTTATTACTGCTTTTCTTTTTTGGCAACTTTCATTCTCTTTTCTAAATTAAAAAAATTCTTAGATTTGAGAGTAGATCAGTATGTCAAGTTTTCTCAAAATGTTATTTTAAGTCATTTTCTGACTGAAATGTCTAGAGGGCAGTGCTAATGGGGTGACCAGGTAAGAAAGCAAGATAGAGCCACACATGGAGAGGGGGGAGAAGGAGTGTGTGGGGCGAGGAAAAATCTTATTAGGTTTTGTGGGTCAAGGGAATCCTTTCTAGCCTGAATTAAAAAAAAAAAACCTTATGGATTTTAATTGAAAGCATTTCTCGGGGGCATTTGCTTTAACATGACTGTGTACTCTCAAGAAAAATTCTTCCCTAAGTGCAGTGGTTTAAATGGGGGTTGTTGAGAACACTCTTGGCCCCAGAGTATTGTGTAGAGAAAAATAAGAAATTGAGTGGAGGAGAAGAAAGACACATATGAAAGGACAGAGGACAGAGGTCAAGGGTCTCAGGTGCCTGAGTGTGGTTTAAAAGGACAGAACTAAATATACAAGCCAAAGGCAACAACAATGAAATCATGAGACCCAAACAACCAAACTTAAAAAGGTGCCTGTTATGCTGGCAAACTGGGACAGGGGTGGTGGCATTGGGATGGACTCTGGGGCCATTGGTGAAGGAAGGATGACACTAGTGGTGAGACTGGTACTGAAACACTGTATATTTAAAACCCAACTAGAAATAATCTTATAACTCACAATGGTTTAAATAAAATTTTTTAAAAGAAAAATGATTCCCAGAATTCAGAAAGACAAGATGTCACTACAAGAATACACATGCCTGCATGTCCTTTCTGAGTCTGACAGTACAATGGGCTTCCTGTTGTCACCAAGACTGCCTTGGGGTGAGCATCTACTGGGGTGACATGATCCATGCGGTGATGGGAGGGAGCTGATGTTTTGCTGCCAGGGAGGAGTCACTGATCATTCCTAAGAAAGGAGAACTGATTCCTAAGGAGAGTCATGACATTCTGTATCAGAAAATGCCTCAAAATTAGACACTCAACGATTGGTTTTGATGTCTTGAGAAACTATTATTATAAAAGTATGAGAATTCATCATCAACTGAAAGTGATATTGTGGCTCTGAATGCAAAATATTGCTGTTCTTGGTACAGTTAACACACACACATCCCTAATTCTGTCATTTCCTAATACTAAATGCAAATCATGTTCTAGGTAAGTTTCCCTTCTTTTTTCCTTAAGGTATGTGTACATTTTCCCAGGAGGGATTAATCTTCTTTTATTCTGCACAAGGTTACTACAACCATTATTATTATTATAATAATTTGATTTATAATATTGTACTTATTGCAGTATAATGTTTTGCCTTTGTAGCTTAATATGTATTTATATTGTATTACTTTCTATGTACTGTGTTCTACAAAGAAGAAGATTTATTTACAATTAATTGATATAAAAATTAGGGCTCTGAAAAGCAAGATGACAATCTATGCAGTCCAACAGTCATGAAAAATGGGCTCTTCCGTTCACTTGATATCCAGACTTTTTAACTCCTGGTAAATATAGAAAATGGAGTATAGCCATGCTTAAGAAAAAATTTCCATTAGAAGAATACTTCAGCACTAGGACAATTTTCCAAATTAGGGCTATGAAACCATGTCCAGATGACTAGGTATGTTAAATGATTTAAAGACTAAGTCGCGGGGCTGGAGAGATAGCATGGAGATAGGGCGTTTGCCTTGCATGCAGAAGAAAGGTAGTTCGAATCCCAGCATCCCATATGGTCCCCCAAGCCTTCTAATAGAGATTACACTTCTTTTGGAGCCTTCCTGGGGCAATTTCTGAGTGTAGAGCCAAGAGTAACTCCTGAGTGCTGCCGGGTGTGACCCAAAAACAAAAAATAATAAATAAAGACTAAGTCGCTTGAACTAGGATATTTACTGTTGAACCATTGAATGACACCTAAGAGAATCCTTCTAACTCAGTGATTCAGGGATGATGCCTTGGCTGCTTCACTCACCTCTTATTCACCATTTCCCAGCATTGTGATTCAGAAGACTCATTTTAGTGACTCCTTGGAAACCTACTGTCCTATAGCTTCAGTCTCTGCTGCAAGTCTGCTGGGCAGAATAATCGGCACAGTGAGTTGTTGACCTTCCAAATGAATCCAAGCTAGGAATTCATCCCAGACATAGTGAAGGAGGCATAATCGAACCATTACTCATTGGCTAATAATCTAATCATTACTCATTCCAATTGGCTGCCTTTAGTAGAGCATACCATTCTCTCCAGTTTGGTGCCTGATTCACAGAAGCTGAACGCTTTGTCATTTCCAATCCTGGGTTTGTGTTCTGCAAATCATAGAGATTGTGGTGGTCATTGGAGCTTCAGGGATAACCAGAGTATCTGGATATGATCCCGATCCCTATTGTCTACATTTACAATTTAGGATGAGAATTTAGCCCAACCATGAAGTGAGATAAAGATAAAGAAACAGGACAACCATAGACTTTGCAGCTTGTGAAGTTGTTCTTACCCTCACCTTAGCCCTGGTCAAGTAGAAATAAAACAAATCCATCCAGCACTTAGGTTCTGTGGGTTTCTGTTCTAGCTGTGGCATGTTTTTTGCATCTGTTTTCCATTTTATACTTATTGTTTTTCTTTATCATGACTCTGCATTATGCACAAGCTTCCTGATCTTAAATATAATATTTCTAAGGAAAATTATTGATGTGAACTTATCTAGCTTTTTAAATTGCCACTTTGGCAGCCTTACTCTGACTTATCTCTGAGAACTACATTTCCTTTTTGTCACAGCCTATAAGCTTCAGAAAGGACTAGATCTTTTATTTGCTTTATGAAAACTTAACCTGGTCCTTCACATTTCTTATTTTCCCAATGAGAGTTTCCTTAGCTCTATTCGTCTGAGTGTCCAGTGTTGTCGTGCTAAAAGCCCAAAGCCACTGTGAGAAAGCCCAAGAATAGACAGCACATAGAACTCAAAAAATGAAGTACAGCCAATAAGTGAACTCCATAGTCCTAAAGAGCTGAGTCCCACTGACTAGCAGTTTTTCCTATTCTTATTCTTTTTTCAGAGGGTGGGCTACAACGGTGATGCTCCTGGCTATGTGCTCAGAAATCACTCCTGGCTTGAAGGACCATATGGGACCTGGGGGATCGAACTGAGCAATGAGGTTGTCCTGGGTCAGCTGCATGCAAGGCAAGACCCCTACTGCTACGCTACTGCTCTGACACCCTCCTATTCTTATTCTTTTAGAAATAAAACTCCTTTTTTTTTGTTTTTTGTTTTTTGTTTTTTGGGCCACACTGGGTGACACTCAGGGGCTACTGCTGGCTATGTGCTCAGAAATTGCTCCTGGCTTGGGGGACCATATGGGACACTGGGGGATCAAACCACAGTCTGTCCTAGGCTAGCACCGGCAAGGCAGATGCCTTACCACTCCATGCCACTGCTCTGGCCCCAAAATACCTTTTTATCGCAAGCAATTTTTACTAGACCTTTGTCATAATTTCAATAACAATATCACAAAATGGCACATTATCTCATTATATTTTCTCACTGCTTGAATTTTCACAAAAATGACAAAAACGGGTTAACCTAACATACAATGCTGTAGCAAACTGAAACTCTAAGGCCTCAAATAAGGGAAATTTCAGGAACACATACATACATTTGTATTAAAAAAGGAAACTAATACAATCTAGTTAATATAATATAATGTTTATGTCCACAGATAGCAATGGAATATGCAACTGCATGCCATGAACTCCTGCTACAGAGCTCATTCATTGAATATGTTATTGTAATTTGTTTTCAATTGTAGGTAGTTTACCATTATACCATAATGCTCATGATTTTAGATTACTTTTAGGAAAGGAAACTGGATGCTCAAGATCCGCTAGGTATTTCATGGTGTAGACTCCTCTTACAGTGCTCATTACATATTACTTAGTTTTCTATACTTGAAAATTAGTATTATTTTAAGAATGCTCTATTCATAGGGGCTGGAATGGTGGCACAGCGGTAGGGCGTTTGCCTTGCATGCACTAACCTAAGATGGAGCGCAGTTCAATCCCCAGGAGTCCCATATGGTCCCCCAAGCCAGGAGCTATGTCTGAGTGCAGGAGTAATCCCTGACCGGGTGTGGCCCAAAACAAACAAACAAAAGAATGCTCTATTCACAGTCTAACCCACAAAGCCTTTCTTTAGTAATCATGATTGGCCTAGAAAATGGAAAACCTTTACATCTGACTTGCCAGCTTTATATTTTTTAAGTGTTTTGTCCCATTTCACCTGGATCAGCTTTTTTAACTGTAAACCAGTGTCTGTCATATGAAACTCACCACAAAGAGTGATGAGTGTATTTGGAGAATACTACATTGTATTTGGAGAAATAACTACATTGAGAACTATCATAACAATGGGAATGAATGAGGGAAGTAGAAAGCCTTCTCGAGTACAGGTGAGGGGTGGGGTGGGGAGGAGGGAGATTTGGGACTTTGGTGGAGGTAATGTTGCTCTGGTGAAGATGTTCTTTACATGACTGAAACCCAACTACAATCATATTTGTATTCAAGGTGATTAAATAAAGATATATAAAAATATATATGTATGTATGTATGTATGTATATAAAGTACTCCTGGGGCAAGAGCACTGGTGCAAGTGATAGTGCATTTGCCTTGCATGTGCTAACCTAGGATGGACCGCGGTTCAATCCCCTGGTGTCTCATATGGTCCCCCAAGCCAGGAACGATTTCTGAGCGCATAGCTATAAGGGATGGATAAACAGGAAATGGTAGAAAAATTGAGTGTGGGGACATTGGTGAAAGGAAGTGAACACTGGTGAAGTGATTAATGTTACAGTGTATGACTGAAAACTATTCATGAATAACTTTGCAATTCACAGTGACTAAAAATAATAATTAAGAAAGAAAATAAAAACATGTTCACCCATTATAGGTGTATAAAAAAATAAACCAGTGCCTATATATGTATGTGTATGAGTGAATGTGTTGGCCACCTCAATGACTGTCTAATGTCATGTGTAATATACATAATGTCTATGTTGTATACTGTCCTTCCCCATTACATATAACTCCTCCCCTCCTTTGCTTACCACATTAGAATTCTTTTTAGCCCTTCACTCTCTCACCCCCACATCTGTTATTTCCCCCATCTATCCCTTTTTAACCTCAGTTCTTAACTTCTCAGGAAGCAGAATATTCTCCCACCCCAGCCAGCTGCCAACCAGCTCCAAAGTGAAAAGATAGATTCTCAGCCTGAGAAGAAGCTACCACTGCCGTTGCTACTGATTTGCTCTTGGCAGCCTCTTTTCTCCCACCTCCCTTCTCCGTGAACTGTTGTTCACTACCATAATCGGTTTCTGAGAAGCCCCCAGCTTGAGGACATTTCCTGATATCTGACTGCTGGGAGCCATTTTTTAGACCCATAAGACCAAATCACAGGCTGAAGCTGTGATCAGTATTTTATGCCCATCCACAACTATTTCGAAAGACTTAAAGGGGACATGTGTATCTCCTTTGAATATTTATTTAGGTCTGTTTCCTTAATAGATATAAACCGTATTGTCTATCTTTTTATGTAGTGGCAACTTCCCCATTTGGGGGATCTATTTAGTAGGAAATTCTAGTATCTAAATTTCTCCAGTGTTCTGAATTCATGTTAGAACCAAGTTATTGGGATTGTTTTGCTTGTTATTTTTACTCCCATATGCACCAGTAGTATCATGTGTCATTGTTCCTTTTTGCATAGGCACATTAAAAAGGGGGAAATCTTACATGTACAAACAAGTTCTTATCTAATAAAGATAGGAACACATACATTTTATATTTCAGTGGGGCCTTACACCCTGGACACTTGTCATAGTGACTTGGCTTAGGCTTTAGAAGATCGGACATTGACCATTTACCTCTGAACGTTGGAGCCCATCTATGGAAACAGTACTGTTTCTAAAACAGCACCAGAAATAAGATTTCTACCAAGAAAGGCCTTACTGTTGCCCTGGCATCAACTTACTCCAGAGTGGGTTCATATGACATTCTGATTACTTGGTAACAGCAACAATCTGCTTTCAGGGCAGGGTTATCTGCATTGCCACCTAATGGTGAGATGAAATCAGAAGATGCTCTGTGTCACCTTGACCTCAACAGAGGATCTGTCCAGAAACCAGGATCTTTAACTGCAGAAACCTGACAGGAACAGCCGTGATTGTAAAGAGCTTTTATTGGGACCACAGAGAAAGACTTTGGGGTTAGACAACTTAGTATTCCTAGAGCCTACAGTTGGTCTTATGTCAGGATACTTCATGGGTAAGGTCTCTGTTAATTAGGCCAAAGGTTTTTCCTTTCTATTTTCCCTATGTTTTGCTGTGCCTATACAAACAATAACAAATGCCACATACACACACTTTTTTTTATTGTTTTTTATCTTTATCTTAAAAAAAGAGCTTACTAAACCTTCTGCTATTGTACTAATGATTTTAAGGGAGATACAATAATTTTCACAAATATACTTGCTACTGAACTTTTTCTTCTTTCTTTTTACTACTCTTTCATTTTATTTTTTAGTTTTTCTTTCTATTTTCTTTCTATTTTTATTTTTTAAAAATAATATCTTTATTTATGATTACAAGCATGTTTATAGTTGGGTTGCTATCCCTTATCTTGAAACAAATGTATTATGATCAGGTATGTCAACTATGTGATGAATTTTTTCTATAAATAAAAATAATTAAAAGGCAACTCTCTTATTTTTTCTCTTCAATAATAATATTTAAAATTTGATTCTTGCAAAGAAATTTTACAAAATAATTTATTAAATGAGACATAGAACATTATACTATATTGGGCTGGAATTTTACTTGATTTCCTTTGGAATAGAGCTATCAATAAAACACAAAAGCTAGTGACAAAATTATCACTCCCTAAACTCCCACTTCCTATCACCAAGTTCTATAAAGTACTTTTCAAGTGTCTATTTAATCCATTTGTTTCTCTTCACATCCATTGATACTACTGTAAGCAAGATCTCTATTCTTGCATGAGTCCTGAAATTAGCTTGTAATGTACTTGTCTGAATAAGAATTATGTGTTTATGTTTATGTCAGGATGGGGTATATATTTACTGTACAACCCTCAAACTTAGTTGACCCCAATCCACAATAAAAATTGCTTTGAGAGTGGCTTAGATTAATAATTCCAATTCAAATTCCCCCAAGAAGTTACAGATAAGACATTAGTTGGGATTGTTACCCAAGGACTCATAAGGCTAGAGATCACATCTAGTTTGGCTCATTCATATGCCTCAAACATTAATGCTGATTTTATGTAGATTTTTTTGCACACTGCACAGTCCTCACTATGGGACTGATAAGTGTCCTTGAAACATAGTAGCAAGTTTTCTCTAAGGTGTCAACAGAAGGGCATGAAAAAGTCACATCATCTCTTCGAATAAACTAAGTTTCAGAAGCACACTTCATTTTTTTGTTTGTTTTTGTTTTGTTTGTTTTGTTTTTTGGGCCACACCCGGCAGTGCTCAGGGGTTACTCCTGGCTATCTGCTTAGAAATAGCTCCTGGCAGGCACAGGGGACCATATGGGACGCTGGAATTCGAACCAACCACCTTAGGTCCTGGATCAGCTGCTTGCAAGGCAAACACCGCTGTGCTATCTCTCTGGCCTCCACACACTTCATTCCTTTGGGTTCTACAAATGACTTATACCAAACATACCAAGGAAACACAGAGCATACACAAGGGAAACAACATGGAAGTCATCTAGTGAGCTGACTACCATGGCTAGACACAATGCAAAGCAATAGTTTGGAGTCTTGGTTTAAATGTAAAGTGCTTATGTGTTATCAAGTTGGAGGGAAGTGGAAAACTGGGAGATTGTTCCTCTAACAACAACCTCAAGGCTGGGACAGTCTTCTGGGAAAAATCATTTTGGTCTTTTAGAATTTTGTCTGGACAACCAAAAATGCACCTAGGAAAGAATAGAGTAAAACAATTGTCTTTTAGATGTAGAGTGTAACATAGGCAAAATAAAACAAGAAATTGTCATGATTTTATACTTGAAGACTCAGTGGTCCTCAAACTATGGCCCTCGAGCCACATATTGTATTTGTATCTGTTTTGTTTTTTCATTGCAAAATAAGATATATGCAGTGTGCATAAGAATTCGTTCATCTGGGCTGACCACTTAGTCCAGGGGACCGAGATCTCCCCACACCAGGCGGGTCTTCAGGGCCATGCCTGGTTAATCTGGGCCCTGGGGGGAGGGGGGTGAGAAATTCCTCCCTATGCATCCAAAACCTGCTCACGCCCCCATGCGCACTTTATGTATTAAGAGTATTCCTTATCCTTATGTTATGTTTTGCGTATCCAGAATGTTCATTTTGTATTCTGCCCTTTCCCACACCCCTACAAAGCTCCTTATTTACTCCTTAACTCTCTAACCCCCCCCCAAACGTCCTAATCACAGACCAAAGCCGTGCATTGTGTGTAACAACCCCAAACTCTTTCAAGAGATATAAAATGGAGACATATTTCTTTAGAATATTTTGTGTTTTTTCTCTGACAGCTATAATTCTTACTAAATGTTTTCTAATACAGTGATGATTCTAACCACTTTTTATCTTCTCTTTATGAGCTGTTTAACAAGGAATTTTGGTCAAAGAGTCCCCAGTTTAATGCTTATGATTGAACCATATGGGAATCAGTTGGACTTGTTCTTATGGCCCCCATATGCTCCATTAACTCCACGTGGCATTGCTCCTTTTTTGCATAGGCACATTAAAATGGGAAAATACTATACATACAAATAAGATCCTATCTAATAGAGATTGGAATACACAAATCTTGTAGTGCAAAGGGACCTTACACCCTGAACATTGACATAACTACCTGGCACAGACCTCAGAAGAAAGGGCATTTTTCCATTCACCCCTGAACCAGGGAAGCCATCCATGAAACGTCCAGGCTTGTCTATAACATCACCTGGAAGCAATCCTCTACCTCAGAAGACCCTACACTGCTCAGACAATGACCTGCTCAAAAGAGACTTCCCTTAACACTGAGAAGACTTAACAACAACAACGATCTGCTTACAGGACAGGGCTCCCTGCATTGCCCTTTGATTGTGAGGTGAAACAAGAGGACGCTCCACATCCTGACTTCAATGTAGGATATGCAGATTCCAGGATCTTTAATACAGAAACATGATACCAACAACAGACTGTGTGAAAAATAAAAGTGTGTTGGCACTACAGACAAAGTCTTGGAATGGACGATCTAGCTTGCCTGGAGCCTAGAGTTGGTCTTGTGCCAGGAAACTTCAGGGGTCGGGTCTCTTTGTATTTAGGCCAAGGTTATTCCTTTCCATGTCCCTCATATTTTGGTGGGCCTATGCAAACAACAATTGCCACTCTAACAGTTTTTACTGTGTTCCTTTGACTCTAATCCTTAAAAAGAACCCACTTAAAATTTGAGGTTAACTTAAGCTAATATGCACGTACATGGAAATGTAAAAAAATACTATGCCTGTAATGTTTAAGGAGTTATGTAAGTTTTATGGCTTTAGATTGCCTTGTGTGCTGTTAAGAAATATTATAATGTGTTACAATATGGGGACTTGAGGGACAAAGTAATTGTACATGGATTCTGTCTTATTTATCTTAACGTTCTTTGGCTGAAATTTCAAAGTTAAGATATCAGCAAGGGGACTTCTGAGAATTATGTTATGGGTGATTGTCCTTCCACTGTAACTTTACCTTGTCCTCTTTCTTTGCATCTTTGTTCTCATAATTAAAAATTAAAAATTAAAAAAAAGAATTCGTTCATAAGTTTTGTTTTTACTACAGTCAGACCATCCAGTGGTCTGAGGGACAGTGAACTGGCCCCCTGTTAAAAAAGTTTGAGGACCCCTGCTAAGTTATCTGCTGATGGGCTAGGAAAATACTCCCAGCTTCTACTCTTCAGGTACCTATTTAACTTTGATGTGTTTATCAGTTATCCTTAATGTGTCTTTTAACTTCAACAATGGCTTATGTATTGAGAACCAAGGTGGAAAAGTGATGTTTTTATGGAATAAAAATAGTTGAGCACACTGATGAATGTCCAGACAACCCTAATGCTGGGACAGTCCGTGCGTGTTTGTTTGTCTAATTATGTGTATTTTTTGGTCTCATTCTCTGGGACTGATCCCCACTGAACAGAGGTAAAAGTACCAATCTGATTGGTTTTAGACCAAAAGAAGCTGGGTTTAACACACACACACACACACACACACACACACACACACACACACAGAGAGAGAGAGAGAGAGAGAGAGAGAGAGAGAGAGAGAGAGAGAGAACTGGGTTTATTAAGTTTATTAAGTTGTGGGTCAGAGGAGATGAGAATCTTTAGCAAAATCTTTAGCAAAAAAGATGATGGTTGAAGACTTGGATGAATGTCATGCAAAGAGTGAGAGAAAACACACACACACACACACACACACACACACACACACACCACGCCAGTAGCATCCAAGGTCAGACAGAGAAAGGAGATTGTGCAGAAGGCAAAAATCAACCAGATAATTGTAAGAAAAGTGAAGCTCAAACTCTTTTTGAAACCAAGGGTGTTTTCTCAAGAAAAAAACTCTTTGTTCCACTACCTCCTAGAATTCTATGTTCCTTTTTGACCATTTTAATGACCCTGTCTTGGTGCAAAGTTGTATTGATGAAATAGAATAAGGAGGTTTCAACAGTCTTCAGAAGTTGCCTGTAAACAAAATGGGAAAAAATTGAAGAACAGTGTTTCTTTTCTGTAGAGAGGATAGACTCTGCTCTTTTTATTTTACAAATTAAATTATTCTTTAAATTCCTGTACAGTCCATTTCTTTCTTTGAATTCTTTCTTGGCCACTGAGAGAACATTGATTATCATCTGTAGTGTATCAGGTTTTATTCTCAATCCTAGTCTTGTGTTTTCCCTAAAATTGATCACAATCATTGCACAATGTTCTTTATGAGCCTGTGGCTTCCAGAATCTCCAGACAACCTCTGTCATACAACTATGTATGTCATACAACTAAGGCATCACAAGATATCAGAGTAGTAAACATTCTGTCCAGTTCAGGGTTTCTGCTTGGCTGCTGTTGGGGCCTCCGTAGTTAGGAGATTAAAGCTTTTAAAAACTAGTCTTTAATAGAAATGATGGCATAGTCATGAATACATTTGATGTTGTGTTTCATTTTCTTTTCTTGAAAGCCTTCAGGTTGGATTAGCATGGTTTGTTTTGTTGAATACTATTTCACTCCATCTAAGATGTATTTATCCTGAACCTGTCTAAACATATTTACTCTGACCCATTTCAGAGATAGCTGTTTGCTGTTTACTTTCCAAAGAGGAAAAAGTGCTTGGTCAGCCAAGGAAAACCCTGCAAATGTTAGCAAGAGATATCTATGCCAGTTTAGCAAACCAACTGGATTTCAAACCTCTTATCTGTATTGTGAAGAGTTCAAGTCCCCTCCAGTGGAATTGAATCAGGAGAAAAATAAACAATATTAATGTTAATATAGAAAGCAAATTTGTTCCATAAAAAAGTGAAACCTACAAATAGAATTAAAAACTTGTGCACTTGAATAATTTATAATAGTATTGGACAGTACTAATATTCCCAATTTTCTTTTCTCTCCTCATTACTAAAAAGGCATAGAATATATTTCGTTCAATTCTGGAACTTAGCTTGAGCATGGAAATCAGAAAACTGTATTCTGATAGTGTGTAGAAAGAGTCTGGGTTTCAGAAAGCTTTTTGCTCAGTGTGAATTTAGCTGAAGTAAAAATGCTAGCAGGATGATTTTTTTCAGCCACCATTTTGAGAGAATGCCTCCATTAATGAGTTAAATTGTATCTACATCTCCCCTACAACTCACAGTGAAGTCCTAAATTCTAAAAATTCAGAATTCCAATAACTGGAGATAAGTGTCTTCAAGAGCTGAGAATTCAAATAAAGTTTAGAGGGTGATTCTGAATCCAGTTGGAATAGTATGGACTATATCTTTCTTGATAATAATGATTATGTTGATAATAATAATATAAAGCCTTAAGAAAATAATATTAGGGAGAGCAGAGAGATAGCACAGTGGTAGAACATTTGTCTTGCATGCACCTAACCCAGGAGGGACCCAGGTTTGATTCTTGGCATTCCATATGATCCCCTGAGCCTGCCAGGGGTGATTTCTGAATGCAGAGCCAGGAGTAACCTCTGAGTGTCACTGGGTCTGGTCCCAAAACAAAAACAAACAAAAACAAAAAGAATATTGGAGATATTCTTTTCTCTAAGGCCAGCAATAGGACAGTAGGCAAAGTGTTTGATCCCAGATATCTCCTATGGTCCCCAAGTTGGCCAGAAGTGATCACTGTGTGTGTGCAAAGCCAGGAGTAAGCCCTGAGCATCCTAATTGTAGGGCTCCAAAACAAACAAAAAAGAAAGAAAATAGATCTGGAGACAGACACACAAAAAGAAATCATGTGAAGCCACAGGAAGAAAGGGACCATCACAGGTCAAGGATGCAAGCTTCAGCTTTAGGCAGGCCTGCATGTAGTCTCCAGAACTGGAGCAAAATTCATCTCTATTTTTTCCCCACCCCCAAACCCTCATTTGTAATTTTTTAAGCCATTTAGTCAGTGGCTCTTGGTATACCAGCCTGAATAAACTAATACAGCTACTGGGTCAGGTCTAAAAGGTTCCAGTACCTGAGTGTCAAAGGGATGTAGTCTCTGGCTCCCAGAAGCACAAGATAAATGAGGCAGGGGGTTCTCACCCCTTTTGTTCCCTCCAGCCCCCTCTTTTCTCTCCTGTTTTCTTCTCTCCTCTTCTCCTCAGTTCCTCATGGATCTCATCATTTTCCCCACCAGATATTACATTCTGAGCTTGCCCAGCAATAAGTAAAGAGTGTCGGCACTTTCAGCACGTGAACGCCCAAACATACTTCCCAGGTTAATAACTAATAAATATTCTAGTAAGTGTTCTAATGGCCAACAAGAGGCGAATTCTGAGCAGGCGGAGGTACTCTTGTAAATGAGCTACATGGGAGAAATTCCGAGTCCATTTAGGTTATTCCCCTTCACTCATATATTAAGATACTGGGATTCAATATGAACCTGTCAGGTAACGCAAAAAGCCTTTGCTCGACATTTTTTCCCTCCTTAATTTAATTCAGAATATGTATTTGGGAGAATGCCCACACACATGAATTAAGCACAGGAAATGGAGATCATTAACATATGAACTAAAATAAGTGCTATAAAACAAATTTTAATCTGAATTAAATTACACCAGTTAATGCATAATGTTTATGGAATTTTGTTCTTCAGGGCCACATTATTCTCTCTTGGCCTCCCAACTTCTCAGGCAAGGAGGGCCCAGAAGGAGCTGAGAGAAGTTTCCAACTCCAAGGGGGAGACAGGTGTGATGGAGGAAGGGCCTAAGCACCTTTCCCTGCAAAGGTGGCACCGTCATGACCTGAACTTAAGAAAATCTTGAGCAAGAAAGCTCCAAATTTATCTTCAAACTCATTTGTTTGTAAATTATATCCTCATGCTACTATATATTGGGCATCTTAGAAAACCTACACCCCAAATTAAGCTTATTTTTTGGTAAGGATGAGTTTCAAAAAGTGCCTCCCATAGAGGCAGGTTGTGTGGAGGGAAGGGAAACTGGGGATATTGAAGATGAAAATGAACGTGGGGTGGAAAAGATTGCTACTGGAAAATAGTAAAACCTAAAATAGCAAAAACCTAAAACTCAATTATGGGTAACTTTATAACTGTAGTTTACCAAAAACAAAACAAAACAAAAAAACTTCGGGAGCCAAAGCACAGCTAGTAGGACATCTTATAGGGTCTCCTGAGCCTGCCAAGACTGATTCCTGAGCACAGAAGCAGGAGTAACCCCTGAGCAATCCTGGGTGTAGCCCCCCCCAAAAAACAAGTAAATATACAATGTGTGGAAGGAATCCCTGGTGTGAATTGTCCATATTATATCTCCAGAAGCTCCACAGGACATGCTTGACATAACATCTGGGCCGCTTGTCTCTCAGCGAGGATGTACCTGTAGTCAGAACATGAAAAGTCCAAACTCCTCAGTTGAATGGATGATGCACTAAGGACCAGTCACCATTGCATTGAGACATTAAGGTGAAGAGAAAGAGTGAAGAGAAGGGGCTCAGCATTTGTGCGATCTCTGTAGCACTTTGTAAGGCACATAGAGATGTGGAGTAAATAAGGCCGGAGACCTCATCTCCAGAATGATTTGGAAGCAAACATTTATTTTAAACTCAGTAGCTCCTCGTGTTTCACTGTAGTCTATTTTTAATTGCTTAGAGTTTGAGTAAAATTAAAAATCAATTCTTACTGTTTAAATAGTAAGCATAATGATCCAGTATATAATTGTTTTCATCTCTCTACTTATATGTCTTTTCCTTGAACCAGGGATGATTATAATTTCTGAGTTGTAGCTTATCTTTGCTTGTTTTTTTTTTTTTTGGTTACTTTATTTAAACAGCATGGTTACAAGGTTGTTCATAATACAGTTGGATTTTTCCCATGGTTAAAAAGTTTTTCATAATTGACTTTCAGTCATACAAAGTCCGACACCTTTCCCCCAGGGCACATTTCCCACCACCAATGTCCCCAGTTTCCCTCCCTCCCTCTCCCCTGCCTGCCTCTGGAACATATATATATATATATATATATATATATATATATATATATATATATATATATGTATATATATCCCTCTTTAAGACACTATGATTACTGAAGTGGTCATTACCAACTCTCAATGTCATAGTGGTTCCTTCTCTACCCTAACTGCACTCACCACCACTTCTTTTTGTGACAAGCTTCCTACCATGGACCTGCTCTTCCTGGTCCTCATCTCCATTGGCTCGGGATATTATTACCATATTACCTTTTTTTATTATGAGTGTAATTATTTTTTATATCTATCCTCTCTCTTTGTTTGTTTGTTTGTTGTTTGTTTTTGTCACACCCGGCGGTGCTCAGGGTTACTCCTGGCTGTCTGCTCAGAAATAGCTCCTGGCAGGCACGGGGGACCAAATGGGACACCGGGATTCGAACCAACCACTTTTGGTCCTGGATCGGCTGCTTGCAAGGCAAACACCGCTGTGCTATCTTTTCGGGCCCCCTCTCTTGTTTCATTTTGCCTTTACTCTCTTCCTTTTTTCTTCTGTAGTGCTTGAAATACCTTTTTAATATAAGGTATTTATATTAAAACAAAAAGTAGTTTTTGTTTTACAAAAACACAAAAGTAGAAGCCGGAACGGTGGCCCAAGCAGTAGGGCATTTGCCTTGCTATGAGCTAACCTATTCCCCGGCATCCCATATGGTCCCTTAAGCCAGGAGCAATTTTCTGGAGCACATATCCACGAGTAGCCCCTGAGCATCACTGGGTATGGCCCTCCTCCAGATAAAAGAAAAGAAAACTACAAAAAGTAGTTTTCCTTATAAGAAACATCACTATTCATATCCAAGTGGCTGAATAACATACATCCAAACAAACATATGGTTACACTCCAAAGTTGGAAGGGGAGCTATAGGTCAGAGCAAGGCAGAAAATATGATTCTTATGGGGAAACCCTGCTGCTGTCCCTAGGGGAAGAAAATATACAGTCAGTCAGGGGTCCTTTTCCAGTGGTTGATGGACTAGTTATGAACAGTTCCCCATATAATAGCTGGTTAAGCATGCTGATATTGCCTCAATATCAATAAGTTTGTTCTTTATATTTGATGGGATAATTCAGAAAAGTTCCACATTTTAGGAGCTTAGTATGGCAGTTTGGGAGCATCTAATAATGAAATCCCTGTACTCTTCAGGGAAGAAGTCTTGGCCCACAGAGAGTGAGGGAGTCTCTTGTCCAAGGCCCCTGTGTGTAAAGGACAGAGCCTGGACCCCCCCCCCCCCATCCCTCCTGAATTCTGACATCTAGTTTCACAACAGAAACTCTGTTGATTAGTCTTGATGTATTTCAGGTTTACATTGTATTTTTTCCTTCTTATGATTTCCATTTTTGGCTCTGATGCATTATTGTAATAAGTAACCTGAGATATATGTGTGGGGAACTAAACTTTTGTATTCACCAGGCCCTTTCACCAAACAGAAGATTTTGGAATGGGGGGAACAGCTTGCAGCTAAGTCAGGGTCACCGACATTAGCTGTGTCTCAGGAGCTATGATTTCTGAGCTTGATGCTATTTACTTTAGCAGACACTTTTCAGAAATGGTAGTCCTTCAAAAATTATTTTTAAATATGTTTTCTTATTCAATTATTTACATAATTATCATTATTAAAGTGACTAAAAATGAGAGTAGAAAATTTTGTTAGAAACCATGATGATCTTGAGCTTAAACAAATGTAAAGATAGCATCTATTTGAAGGCAAAGAAATTTGTGTGAGGTGGTATTAAATTAATATCTCAGGGATGAATAGGGTCAGAGTGATAGTACAGTGTGTAGGCCTCTTGCTTTGCACATGGCTGACCCAGTAACCCTGAGCTCATCAGGATCCTGAGTGCAGAGCCAGGAGTAAGCCAATGGATGTGGGAAAAAGATGACTATAATTGTATAACTGTTAAACCCTGAATCTTTTTCCTTCTTATATGAGTTTGGACAAATTATTTTTTAACCTATCGAAGAAGAAGAAGAAGAAGAAGAAGAAGAAGAAGAAGAAGAAGAAAAGAAGAAGAATAAGAAGAAGAAAATAAGAATAATAATAAGAAGAAGATGAAGGAGGAGGAAGAGGAGGGGGGAGGAGAGGAGGAGGAGGAGGAGGAGGAGGAGGAGGAGGAGGAAAGAAGAAGAAGAAGAAGAAGAAGAAGAAGAAGAAGAGGAGGAGGAGGAGGAGGAGGAGGAGGAGGAGGGGGGGAGCTAAACATTGCAAGGGTAGCTGAAACAAGGAGAGCAGTAGATGTTGTAGTTTTAAATGATGCTTAGAAATAGTCTTCTGAGAAATGTATATAATCTACTTCTGATACTTCCTTGACTCCATAATTGGTGATTGTAAAGAAGATGGAAAAAGTAACCAAGTAATTGACTAAGATTCATAACTATTATTACATAGCAGCACTTGAAATAACAAGGACACATTCATTGATCCTGAAAACATTCCTGACCCTAAAAACAAAACTCATGAGCAAAACCAAAAAGAACAAGAAGTTGAGTTTTCAGGTCTGCTAAGCTATTAAAGTACCAAATGCATGTAAGGATTCAGGTGTCATTTGCTTAATTATCTTCTCTAGATTATTCTTAATGACTGGTGTTGACAATATTTTAACTAAGTAATATAATAACGGGAAAAAACCTTTTCTATGAATATTTGATATATTTATACTCTTGTTCAAGATCTCTGACTTGGATTGTAAGTACCTACTTGTGTCTATCTTCTATAGGTCATTCCGATCTTGAAAAGGTACAGAGATCACTTCGAGAACAATCTACCTTTAACTTACTGGCCTTAATGTAAGGCTATCAATCATTGTTGGAAAAGGGCTGCGCAGTTTGATGCAGTGAACACACATCCATCAAGTACAGTCAAGAAATGTGAAGTTCCTGTTTCAGGTAAGGCTTAAACATAATATAAATGCTTCTATAGTCAAAGACAGAAATAGGACACTTAATTATTCATTATATTGAGTATGAGTGGGTAGGATTACATATCAGGGCAGTAAAATTTAAAAAAGCATGTTCTAAAACTAACTTTTTAGCAGAAAACTAGCTTTATAGTCTAGATTAATGTAGTCTAGATTAATAATATAAGATGTTCATCATCTTGTTCAAAAATATGGAAGTGTACATTAATCCCATTTCAAGATCAGCAAAATTAATGTATTTGTTATACACAAAACATATAAGATTCTTTTAGCTAAAAATACTGTTGTTTTATTAGTTCACCTGTTTGGTTCTCCCAAATAAACACATATGACTAAATTCAGACAGTATTACTTCTGGTTTATTAAACTTCAACTAATACCTTACAGGTATATTCATGCTATTACAAATAGAATTTCATCTTTATTATTTAGTCAAGTCTCCTGTGTGAATATACAATTTTTTAGCCATTTATCATTTTCTGATAATCAATTATTATCCATTCTTGGTTGTTGTAACTAATTGGTTGTTGTAAATAATGCTGTCATGAACATCGCCTTTTTGCAATAATGTTTTGGTTTTTTTTTTTGGGAAGATTTTGGTCAAAAAATGGAACTTGGATGATTGGTTAATTTATAATTTTGTTTTTAAATTTTTTGAGTTAACTCCACACTGCTTTCCATAATGATTAAACTAATTTTCATTACCACCAAAGTATATGATAGTTCCCTTCTTTTTTTTTTTTTTTTTTTTGGTTTTGGTTTCGGTTTTTGGGCCACACCCGGCGATGCTCAGGGGTTACTCCTGGCTGTCTGCTCAGAAATAGCTCCTGGCAGGCACAGGGGACCATATGGGACACCGGGATTCGAACCAACCACCTTTGGTCCTGGATCGGCTACTTGCAAGGCAAACACCGCTGTGCTATCTCTCCGGGCCCAGTTCCCTTCTTTTGACATCCTATCCAACAGTTGTTTCTTTCCTTTTGGGATAATAGCCACATTCAAAAGTATAAGAATTCATTTTCCTTAGGCCAAGTGAATTCCTTTTCAAATGACCCCAATATTTACTGTGCCAGTGCAGGAGGGGAAAAAAAGGCAAAAAGCACAAAACATTTTTTATCTTTTCTATATTATTTTTTCTTCATTTATTATTATTATTATTGTTGTTGTTGTTGTTGTTATTTACCTATCTACTTTTTGTCGATTTCTTTGTTTCAGTGTGGTTATTGAAGTTGTTGTCCCCATTTATATTTATATTGTTTTTTTCTTCTTTTCTTTTCTTTCTTTAGGTGCTCTGCCATGTTTTTTAACTCAAGACCATGGCTTTTTTTGTGGTGCCTATCGTTATCACTGGAGTGCTCACTGGATATTTGACACTTCTTTTTGTACTGTTGGGGTGTTTCACCTTCTTTTTCTCCTTCATCTCTCAAACTGACGATGAAAGCCTCTAGAAGAATTCTACCCATTTTCGGCGTATTAGACTTTTACCCCAGTTTATTACTTTTCTCTTCTTCAAATAAAACCACATAACTTGAACTATGTAGTCCTTCCTCCCAGTTAGAGGGGGAAATAAGGGAGGTACCAAGACCAAGACTACTAAGTAGTAAGCTAGGTACAGAGGGGACCACATATTCTCGCAGCCCTGGGGGTGAGGAAGGAGGATATGGGAGGTAGGACGAAAACGGAGGTGTAGGGAGGACATCCTTCGGTGATGGGAACCCCCCTGATTTTATGTAAATATGTACCTATAATATTATTGTCAACAATATGTAAACCACTATGATCAAAATAAAAATTATATTAAAAAAAGAATTTCTTTTCCTAATTACAAGAGATGATAAACATTTTTATGTGCCTATGTCTTCTTTGGAGAAGTGTCTGTTCAGATCTTCTGCCCATATTTTAATCAAATAGTTTGGATTTTTTGTTGGCATTTTTACTGTTAATTTTTCCTTGTATATTTTGGATATTAACCTCTTACTAAATATGCAAATGCAGTTATTTTGTCCCATTTTATAGAATGAGTTTTCATTATGATTTAAATTCCATTCACTGTGCAAGAATTTTTTCATTTGATATAAACTTAAAACCATAAATACACAGAGAAGAAAATGTAGGTTATTTAATTTCAGATTTGATTGGGATCTTCAGTTTTAGAAATGTGCTTGTAACTTCTTTTTTCTTTCTTTTTGGTTTTTGGGTCACCCTCAGCAGCACTCAGGGGTTATTCCTGGCTCTATGCTCAAAACCCTCCTGGCAGGCTTGGGGGAACCATATGGGATGCTAAGATTTGAACCACCATCCTTGTGCATGCAAGGCAAATACCTAACTTCCATGTTATCTCTCCAGCCCCTGAGTTTGTAACTTCTGTAAGGGAAGAAAAATCAAGAATTTAAGTAAATGTGTATGTGACAAAAAGTAAAGATTTTATGTTTTGTTTGCATTAATATTATAATAATAGAACCTCAACATGGCAGTGAAAATGAGTTTATTTTAAAGCAATTATGCGGGAGACAACTAATAAAATTATACCAACATTATATATATATATTTGTCAGTTCACAAGAACCACAGCAATCAAATAAAATTTAATATAAAAGATGGTTACTAAAATACTCACTACTCAAAGGTGATCAACAGATCTTCCTTAAGCATCTAACTGATAATTAGAAGGGGAATGTTTGATTTGCCCATAAAACTCATTATTTCTTTTTCTATTTCTGGAATTCATTTATCTCACTTACCTGTGACCCGTTTAGTATGGATCTGGGTCACTTTTAAATGAAAGAGGATGCATTTTGGAGTAATGAGGAGTCCACCAAAGGGTTATAGTTATAAACTTTTAAAAAAGCTGGCATTCCCTCCTAAGATATGAATATCCATTTTATGAATTTACATATATATGAACAGAGCCCTGGATAGCAGGAAGTATGACCAGTCTGGCCAACATGATCATAGCAGGTAACAGAAGTGAATAGGGCCATCTTCTCTCTATGGAGATAATCAATATGCCAGTATCAAAGTATGGTGATGTAAAACTAAGAAACTAAAAACCTACTTTGTTAGGGAAAATCTCTGAATGCTAGCATATTGGGTCCATTATTTAAGACTTTTGAAAATACTGCATAGAACAGCAAAAGCTGTTCTCTTCAAGGCAACATTCATATCCAAAAGGAATAATTTTACAGACCTTTTTCATTTAGAATGTGCAAATACAGCATATTCAGCTTCTAAACATGTTTCTAGAAAGGAAGAATGCTATGGACAATTGGCAAATGAAGAAGCTATGCAAACAGAACAAAATTGACAACTTGGTTCACACAATTTTCTGCCACATTAATGTTTTATGTCAATAGTCATGATATCAGGATGCAAAAGACTTTAGCATTTTACATAAAAGACTTCAACCATTCTCCATGCAGCCAGCAAGAGAGTAAGAAACATAGCAGATTATCTTGTTTGGTCCCTTTCCCTTTCTTGTTGATATATATAGTTTTTCCCAAACATATTTTTCAATTTTATCTTGTTTTTAACATCTATTACCTTTATTTGCCTGGGAGGAAGGTGGCTAAGTCACACTCAGAGGTTCGCAAGGCCTATTCCTGGCAATGCTCCAGTAATTGATTATATAGTGTTGGGGATCAAACTGGGATCATCCCCATGAAAGAAAGTGCCTTACCTCCTAGACATCTCCAGACTTGTGCCTTCATATTTTAAGTCTCATATACTTCAGTATAGTATGTATTTATTTAGAAATGAATGTGACTTTGATTTATAAAATGCTAGAATTCAAGGGCCTGAGCAATAGCATAACAGTAGGGCGTTTGCCTTGCACAAGGCCAACCCTGAACAACCGTGTTCAAGTCCTAGTATCCCATATGGTCCATTGAACATTCCAGGAGTGATTTCTGAGTGCAGAGTAACTTCTGAACACCATCAGTTGTGGCACAACTCCTCCCCAATATTATAATAAAATAAAAAATTGTTCTTTACTGAGACTCTGATTAAATACTGGCTCAATGGTAATTAGTCTGCCTTCATCTTTTTTTTACCTCCCCAAAACTACTTTTAATAGTAGGACTTTTTCTTCATCTGAGAGATAGATGCAGAGCTTGAGGTTAATTTGTTTACTAGCTAATTCATTTCTTTAAACCAGTCTTCCCACCTATGTGATTCAGTTTTGACAAAATCCTTGGGAATTAGTTTATATGTGGTTAAGATAAGGATAGCTGAGTGGGTGAATTGCAAAAACCAACTTTTGTTTTTACTTTTTTTTTTTTTTTTTAAAGAAAATGCATCATGGTGCCAGCACTCCTATCTGCCTGTCTTCTGTGCTGAGCTCCATTTTCCGCCTGATTTCATCCTGTGTGTGGCTCATCTGAGGACGGCTCACCTTCCCTGGAGCCTTCCCTGGAGGTGAGTTTACAAGCCCAGAAAGGGTGGAGCCAGAGGAGCACGGCCGTTCTGCTTTGCTTCCTGGCCGTGCACATAATTTAGCCAATGAATATAACCACAGCATGTAGAAAAACCCACAATACAAATGTGACAATGGGGAAACAACGCAGGCCAATGCCAGACATAGAGAATGATGAAGGCAACTCTGATAACTTGAATATGACCAACCAAGTCAGTCTCTCAGATAAGGAGTTTAGAGTTGCAATATGGAAGATGTTCAAAGAACTCAAAAAAAAAGTATAGAAAAGAACACTAATAAGAATCAAGAGAATATGCAGATAGAAATCAGAAAACTCCAAACTGAAATTTCAAGTCAAATAACAGGTCTGAAAAACTCAGTAGATGAATTGAAGAAAAACATGGTTGAGTTTTCCCACAGGTTAACAGCAACTGAGGATAGAATTAGTACACTGGAAGATGAGATGAATAACAACTCCATACAGCAGAAGAAATTGGAAAAAAGCCTTAAAGCAAATGATCAAACAATGGAAAATTACTCAAAGAAAGGGAACAGATGAAAATAGAAGACTATGATAAGCTCAACAGAAACAACTTAAGAATCATTGGAGTCCCAGAGACAAAGGAAGAAAATCTCTAGGAAGAATCAATTTTCAAGAACATCATTAAAGAGAAACTACCAGAGCTAATGAAAACATGAGATCAAATCCTGCATGTCCTAAGAGTACCAACTAAAAGAGACCCCAGAAAAAACACCCCAAGGCACATCCTAGTCAAAATGACAAATCCCACAGATAGAGACAAAATTCTGAAAGCAGCAAGATCAAAAAGAGAAATTACATTCAAGGGAACATCCTAGAGAGTTACTGCAGCCTGTCACCAGAAATACTCAAAACCAAAAGGCAGTGGTGGGACATAGTGACAAAACACAATGAAATAAATGCTTCGCCTGGAATACTGCACCTAGCAAAACTCACTTTCAGGTTTGAAGAAACAATACATGGTTTCACAACAAAGAACAGCTCAGAAACTTTACAAACTCAAAACCATTCTTAAAAGAAAAACTGAAAGGCCTACTTTAAGACAAGACTGGCCAAAAGACACACCAAACTTCGATATAAAGATGGCACTAACTCCCAGGACAATTCTTACTCTCAATGTCAATGGACTAAATGCACCAGTTAAGAGACACAGAGTGGCTAAATGGATAAAAAAAAAACTCAATCCAACCTTCTGCTGCATACAAGAAATGCACCTGAATAGTCAGAACGAACATAGACTCAAAATAAAAGACTGGAGAAAAATTATCCAAGCAAAAAAAACCCATAAAAAAGCTGGAGTGGCCTTACTAATATCAGAAAATGCAAACTTTATACTCAGGAAGGTTGTAAGGGACAAAGATGGACATTTTATATTAATCAATGGGGTATGTAGAGCAGGAAGAAATCACTCTCCTAAACATATATGCACCGAATGAGGGGCCAGCAAAATATTTAATACAATTGTTGACAAATCTGAAAAATAATATCAATAACAACACAATAATTGTGGGGGACCTCAACACGGCTTTGTCAGCACTGGATAGGTCAACCAGACTAAAACCCAACAAGAATATACTAGACCTGAGGAGAGAAATGGAAGAAAGAGGCCTAGTGGATATATACATGACACTCCATCCCCAGAAACCTGGATACACATTCTTCTCCAATGTACATGGGACATTCTCCAGGATAGACTACATGCTGGCACATAAAACATAACTCCATAATATCAAGAGGATAGAAATTTTGCAGGCTACCTTCACTGACACAAGGCTCTGAAATTATTTGTGAATTCCAAAGGGACACAGAAGAAAAACTTTAACACTGGAAAGTTAAACAGCCTCATACTGATAACCAGTGGGTCCGAGATGAAATCAAGAAGGAAATCAAAAGGTTCCTGGAAACAAATAGCAATAAAGACACAAACAATCAGAACTTAAGGGACACAGCAAAAGCGGTACTGAGAAGAAAATTTATAGCTTTGCAAGCACACATCAGGAAGGAAGAAGGGGCTTACCTGAGTAGCTTAAAAACACAGCTAACAGAACTAGAAAGTGCTCAACAAAAGGACCCAAAAATAGAGAGACAGAAGGAAATAACAAAGCTGAGAGCAGAACTCAACGAAGTGGAAACCCAAAATACAATCCAAAAGATCAACAAAAGCAGAAGTTGGTTCTTTGAAAAAATAAACAAGATTGATAGACCACTGACAAAACGAACAAAGAAAGAGAGAGAGAAACTGGAAACTCATATTAGGAATGAAAAAGGAGAGAACACTACTGATATGGCAGAGATTCAAAGGGTAATCAGAAACTACTTTGAGAAACTCTACACCACGAAAAATGAGAACCTGGAAGAAATGGATAAATTCTTGGACTCTTATAATCTTCCACGGTTGAATGAAGAGGATGTAGCATATCTAAACACCCCCATCACTATTATTGAAATTAAAAACGGTAATCAAATGTCTGCCCAAAAACAAAAGCCCAGGCCCAGATGGATTCACTAATGAATTCTTTCAAACTTTCCAAAAGGAACTACTACCAATCCTGGCAAGACTCTTTAATTGAACAAATGGAAACACTTCCAAATAGCTTTTATGAAGCCAACATCACCTTGATATCTAAATCAGACAGAGTTGCTACCAAAAAAAATTATAGACCAATATTGATGATGGATGCAGATGCAAAGATCCTCAACAAAATCCTGGCAAATAGGATTAAATGCCTCATTAAGAAGATTATCCACTATGATCAAGTAGGTTTCATCCCAGGAATGCAAGGATGGTTTAACATCCATAAATCTATCAACATAATACATAACATCAACAACAAGAAAAATAAAAATCACATGATCATATCAATAGATGCAAAGAAAGCATTTGATAAGGTCCAACACCCATTCTTGATCAAAACTCTCAGCAAGATGGGAATGGAGGGAACCTTTCTCAATATAGTGAAGGCCATCTACCACAAGCCAGTGGCAAATATTATCCTCAATGGAGAAAAACAAAAAGCTTTTCCTCTAAATTCTGGCACAAGACAAGGCTGTCCTCTCTCACCACTCCTATTCAACATAACACTGGAAGTACTCACTATAGCGATTAGGCAAGAAAAAGATATCAAGGGAATCCAGATAGGAAAGGAGAGAGTCAAGCTCTCACTGTTTGCAAATGACATTATACTCTAAATAGAAAACCCTAAAGACTCTACAAAAAGGTTCTAGAAACAATAGACTCATATAGCAAGGTGGCAGGCTACAAAATTAACACACAAAAATCAATGGCCTTTCTATACACCAACAGTAATAAGGAAGAAATGGACATTAAGAAAACAACCCCATTCACAATAGTGCCACACAAACTCAAATCTTGAAATCAACTTGACTAAAAATGTGAAGGACCTATACAAAGAAAACTATAAAACTATGCTCCACGAAATAAGAGGACACGAAATGGAAATACATACCCTGCTCATGGATTGGCAGGATTAACATCATCAAAATGGCAATACTCCCCAAGGCATTATACAGATTTAATGCGATCCCTCTAAAGATACCCATGACATTCTTCAAAGAAGTAGATCAGGCACTTTTGAAATTCATTTGGAACAATAAACACCCTAGAATAGTTAAAGCAATTATTGGGAAAAAGAATATGGGAGGAATTACTTTCCCCAACTTTAAACTGTACTACAAAGCAATAGTTATCAAAACAGCATGGTATGGGAATAAGGACAGGCCCTCAGATCAACGGAATAGGCTTGAGTACTCAGAAAATGTTCCCCAGACATACAATCATCTAAGTTTTGATAAAGGAGCAGGAAATCCTAAATGGAGCAGGGAAAGCCTCTTCAACAAGTGGTGTTGGCACAACTGGCTAGCCACTTGCAAAACATTGAACTTAGACCCCCAGCTAACATCATGTATGAAGGTAAAATCCAAATGGATGAAAGACCTCGATATCAGACCCGAAACCATAAGATACATAGAACAACACATAGGCAAAAAAATCCAGGACATTGAGACTACAGGCATCTTCAAAGAGGAAACTGCACTCTCCAAGCAAGTGAAAGCAGAGATTAACAGATGGGAATATATTAACCTGAGAAGCTTCGCCACCTCAAAGAAAATAGCACCCAGGATACAAGAGCCACCCACTGAGTGGGAGAAACTATTCACCCAATACCCATCAGATAAGGGGCTAATCTCCAAAATATACAAGGAACTGACAGAAATTTACAAGAAAAAAACATCTAATCCCATCAAAAAATGGGGAGAAGAAATGGACAGACACTTTGACAAAAAGAAATACAAATGGCCAAAAGACACATGAAAAAATGCTCCACATCACTAATTATCAGGGAGATGCAAATAAAAACAACTATGAGGTACCACCTCACACCCCAGAGATTGGCACACATCTCAAAGAATGAGAACAAGCAGTGTTGGTGGGGATGTGGAGAGAAAGGAACTCTTATCCACTGCTGGTGGGAATGCCGTCTAGTTCAACCTTTATGGAATGCGATATGGAGATTCCTCCAAAAACTGGAAATCGAGCTCCCATACAATCCAGTTATACCACTCCTAGGAATATGCCCTAGGAACACAAAAATACAATACAACTATATTACATATATATTATATATATTACATATATATATATATATACAAATATATATATTACACCTATATTCATTGCAGCACTATTTACCATAGCAAGACTCTGGAAACAACCAAGTTGCGCTTCAAAAGAAAACTTTAAAAGAAACTGTGGTACATATACACAATGAAATATTATGCAGCTGTCAGGAGAGATGTAGTCATGAAATTTTCCTATACATGGATGTACATGGAATCTATTATGCTGAGTGAAATAAGTCAGAGAGAGAGAGAAAAATGCAGAATGGTCTCACTCATCTATGGGTTTTAAGAAAAATGAAAGACATTCTTGCAATAATAATTTTCAGACATAAAAGAGAAAAGAGCTGGAAGTTCCAGCTCACCTCAGGAAGCTTACCACAAAGAGTGATGAGTTTAGTTAGAGAAATAACTACATTTTGAACTTTCCTTATAATGAGAATGTATGAGGGAAATGGAGAGCCTGTTTAGAGTACAGCCAGGGGTCGGGTAGGGAGGAGGGAGACTTGGGACATTGGTGATGGGAATGTTGCACTGGTGATGGGTGGTGTTCTTTACATGACTGAAACCCAAACACAATCATGTATGTGATCAAGGTGTTTAAATAAGAAAAAGAAAGAAAGAGAGAAAGAGAAAGAAAGAAAGAAAGAAAGAAAGAAAGAAAAAGAAAGAAAGAAAGAAAAAAGAAAGAAGAAAGAGAAAAAGAAGAGAAGAAGAAAAGAAGAAAGAAGAAAGAAAAAAGAGAAAGAAAGAAAGGAAGGAAGGAAGGAAGGAAGAAGGAATGGAAAGAAAGAAAGAAGAAAGAAAGAAAGAAGAAAAAAGAAAAGAAAGAAAGAAAAGAAGAAAGAAAGAAAGAAAGAAAGAAAGAAAGAAAGAAAGAAGAGAAAGAAAGAAAGAAAGAAAGAAAGAAAGAAAGAAAGAAAGAAAAAGAAAGAAAAAGCATCACATAGTTGACATAGTTCACAAATTTTGACAGCCCCCAAAACTGATGTATCTGAAGTTAGGAAAGATTCCTGTCCCCAAACAGAATTGTAGAGGATCAGTGTTGCGGCAGAGCCATTGCGAAAACGGTGACTCTGTGTGATAGAGGCAGCAGGATGGTTTCGACAGGGCAGGGGCTTGGTCCTCCCTCCCTCTTCTTCCAAGATGACTGTGGAAATAACCATCTTTTATAGCTTACAGTTCTGACAGCTCAGAAGTTGAAAAAATGTATCAAAATATGACATTTGAGGAGAGTTGATTTCCAGGTTTGAAGCTATCTTGTTTCTTACTTTTCTTCCATGGTGGTGGAAGAAATACAGGAAGAGAATTGGAGAGGTAGGGAAGGAGAAGAGAAATGGAAAGAGAGTCAGGAGAAAGGAGTCCAATTTCTTCTTCACTTTCTAAGAGCATTAACCCCACCTTGGAAGCCCCCCCCCCTCAATCCTAACTTCATCAAGTATTCCCATTGCCGGAAAGTTTCATCTTCAAACACCACCACATATATTAGTTCATTTAACATACCCAACAACCTTACCTACTCAGCAGCAATGCACAAATTGTAAATCACCTCATGCAACATGGGGATTTGGGGAAATGGTGATGATAAAGATAGATCTGACCATAATTAGTCTCCACTACCAATACACTTAATATTCACTTTTACAGAGTTATATTAGTGAGTATTAAAGAATCATCTGAGTTAAAGGGTCATCTATACAAACATTTCTACAACACTCCAGTAGACAGAGCCAGGTCATGGGGTGGGACTTTCACCAAGTCCCTGTGCAATCTGAGTGTGAATTGGGGAGCAGAGGAGAAGGAAGAAGGGCTGCAGTATAGTGGGAAGAACATCTAATCCTCTCCCTTCAACACCACCACTAATGGAGCCACAATTGCCCAAGGATCTTTGCTGATGACTTACTCTCAACTCAGTGACACTTACCTTTGACTTTAGACTTGTTGGAAGTTGGTCTTTCTGGATCTTAAATCTCAAATTTCTCTGTACCTTTCTAGCTTGAATTAATCTTTCTTTGCCATGCTCTAGAAAGGAGCCCACAACAGAAAAGGAATGAGATTTATTCTTAGGATATGGCAGGGAGCACAAAGGAAGAAATATGCTAGTTTTAAGGAGAGTGATTGAGAGAAGCTAGTTGTAGTTGGAATTTTTTGAGGGACCTTATGTTACAGTGAAGAATTTGGACTCGATGAATGTAAGCAACAGGGCATATTGGATCAGAGGAGGGACATGATGGTCTGTGTACTAGAAGACAGTTGTATTTCCAGCTGGTTATATAATAGGGTGGCCTAAACAGCGTTGGAAATAAAAATAACCATCTAAGAAACTATTGCTCTCTCTCTCTATCTATCTATCTATCTATCTATCTATCTATCTATCTATCTATCATCATCATCATCATCTATCTGTCTGTCTATATACCTGCCTATGACCCATTATATATCTAATTTACTAATAAAGGTAACAATCATGAATGCTTGTTATTTAAAGGTAGGTCTAAATTTAAGGCACACTTTTGGTTTTATTTTGGGATCACAACTGACTGTGATCAGTTTATTCCTGGCTATTTTTTGGAATTAATTACTTTTGGTGGCATTCAGGGACCATATATGGTATCAGGGATTCAACCAGAGTCAGCTGTAAGTAGTACCTGTATTACTTCTCGGGTCCTAGAAAAGTTTTATTTGATTCAGAGGGCCTCTGTTGGCTGTATTCAGTCTTACTCCTGACTCTACTCAGGGAATCACTCTTGGTGGTGCTTAGTAGACTGTATGTGTTGCTGTGAATCAAACTTAAGTCATCTAGATACAAGGCAAATGCCCTACCCTCTATATTATCTCTCCAACCCCTTATGAAAGTTTCTAAGAAGGAATTAGAAATAGCCTTGCCCATCCATTTTAATCATTTCTTCAAAAGTTCCCTCATGATCCACCATGCTATTACAAGTTTTTGTAGTGTCCAGGCTTGAATCCAGGGTCTCCCATACGCACTAAGCTATACTCCCAGTTCATTACTGCAATGATTGAAGATGAAACAAAGGAGTTTACATAATAAACGAGACACTTCTGCTCTTTCTTCAGTGTGATGTTGACCACAGTCCCTCAGAATACCCTGAGACCTTCTGCTTTTCTTCCAAGAGTCCACATGCAGGAGGCAACGATAAAAAGGTGGACACCGATAATACCAACCTGTGAAGGTTCTGAGCATAGCACATGTGAGAACACAGCTTCAGAAGAAGGTATGTTATGGAAGTGCTCACACCAGAGGCCAAGCTCATGCCAATGACCAGAGAAAACTTGACCCTGACTCTGTATACTAGGTATCATCCCCTTCAAAAGAAAAAGAAGCCTAGATGTAGTTTTTCTGTTTTCTACATGTTTTGAGCTTGAAGGAAGAAGGGGACACTAACTCTCCAAATCCTACCACTTCAAACCCTTCACTTTCAGATTCCCTCCCCAATTCAATTCATCTAGAAAATTTTCTGGAGTTATTTATAAGTATGATGCTTTCCCTGGGACCCCACACATCTAATCTCCTTCGAAGAACAGAAACACAAAACAATAGAAATTTTAATATCAATAAACTAGACAGTAAAAGAGAACACTATTTACCATTAGGGGCTCTATCTATAGCAACTATTTTCAGTGCTGTAAAAGATTCAGCATCCACATTTATATTCAAGAATATAATTATTGTGGTGAGTGCATATTACTGTGGCACTTAGAATAATGTGTTCTATAAGTATCATATTTTCCGCTCTCTAAGATGCACCTGACCATAAGACACACATAGTTTTTACCTGAAGATACTTAACATTTTGGTTAAGTTTATTTGTTTGTTTTTATTTGGGGCCACACCCAGAGATGCTATGCATTTGTTTGTTTGTTTTGGGGTCACACCTGGCAGTGCTCAGGGATTACCTCTAGCTCAATGCTCAGAAATTGCCACTGGCAGGCACAGGGGACCATATGGGATGCCAGGATTCGAACCACAGACCTGCATGAAATGCAAACGCCTTACCTTCATGCTATCTCTCCGGCCCCAAGACACACATAGTTTTTAGATACTCTCCTCCCCTACACTCAGGCTTCAGCTCCAGGTGGCATTCACTCCATAATACACACTGTTTAGGGGGAAAAGTGCTTCTTACAGTACAAAAAATATGGTATATATTCTTGAATCATTTTATGAGTGTATATGTTTAACTCTATGGCAAATCTCCTCGGGACACAAACTCTCAGTTTTAATTCCGAGGTCTCCTTTCTTAGCTGCTACTGCTCTTTCTGGCTGCTCCGTGACTATCCAGTAAATGCCCTTCCAATTAGATTAAGTTGTTAAGTCAGAAAAGAAGTCAATGGTTTATAGTTAGGCCTCAATCTTTCGTGACGGAAGGAGAAAAATAAAAGGAAATAGGCAGACGTTGCAGCTGGAAAATGGCCTGGAAAATTTGGCTTTTCTCTCCGTAGCAATTCTCGCAGAGAATATTGGATTGACCGTGTAGCTGGGAACCATGCAAGGGAACTACAAACCCAATGACAGTATGAAATGTATTTTGTGTGTATTCACAAAATTCTACCGAATCAATCACCGTCCCTTTGACCGAGTTCATCTCAACTCCAGTGGCAGTAACCCGTGGCCCTCTAATAGAATTCACCGATAGGAAATGGGGCCAATTCCTGTGGAGGCATTTACGTCTGCCGCCGCCTGTGATATATGGCTGACAGCCGCCCAGAAAACACATGGGCACAATAGGCTGGAATGGCTCAGATGGGGCCTTTATGTGCTATCGGGCCAGTGATCCGCAGACAATGTCTCACTGGGAGGTTTCTCAATTGCCTTCTCCAAAGCTTTCCCTCATGCTCCAGGGTCTGTCCAGGTACTTGGCAGAATTCATGGATGTCTGCCGTTGCTGGAAGGTGCTAGAAGCCTGCTGCAAGGCATCTCTATTACACTAATGAGCCCCTGTGAAAGCAATGAGAAAATGAACAATAGCGATAGATGGACAATTTTTCTCCAATTTGCTATGATAGAGGGATGGCTGTCTTTGCTTTGGAACTGTAATTAAGTGTCAATAGTCAGATTTAGGCTTTCTTTCTTGTCATGCCCTGTTAACCATCTTGAAAGCTGCCCCCCACACCTAACAAAGGCCCTCCTATTGCTGGGTCAGTGGGTCAATCAGTCAACAAATATTTAGTAAATAGGCTCGTCGTTGTGGGAGACATTGTCAGAGCTAAAGAACAATCATTGGCATTTGGCTTCAGAGAGCTTGTGATTGAATTGGGAGGTGAAGCTAATAAATGTGACTCCTGTGTCCTTACGGTTAAATTTCTAGGTTAATATATCCTGTGCTCTATGGTCTAACGATTATCCATTCAAAGGTGTCTAAGAAAAGCCTGTCTTTCACTTGGTAATCCAGTCACCAAAACAAGCAGACTATAAAACATGGAGAAACGTAGGACAGTAGGACAGTGCAGGGGGAGGACAGTGCAGGGGGAAAGAATTAATTTAGCACATGCTAAAAAGACATGAACCTTCTACTCAGAGCATAAGTCCCAGGTATGTGGGAAGAAGGATTTGGGAGACAGGAGTGATATACAAATATTAATCATGCCCACAGACACTGTGTATGTTGCTTCATTTTCCCTTAATAAGAATCCTATAAAATGTGAATTAAAATAAACACTTTATATATCAATTAACACAGAAAGACCAGCTGCTTTGCCCTGAGTCACCCAGCTAGGGACCGAGCCCCAAGTCAGAACCAAGTCAGCCTGCTTTTAAGCCCACAGCCCTTCTCTGCACCATCTCAGTACCCTATCAACTCCTTCCATTATCTTAACCAAAACATACAGGGGGCCTTGAACTCTTCTATCTTACTAGGTGAATTGTCTTCTTCAAAATGGTCTCTGGTGGGTATGAGATAGAAAAAGGGTGAGATCAAGCACAAGAAAAGAACAGTGAAGGCCAGATCAAGGAGACGGCTTTTCAGAAATCACAAAACTGCGGCAGGGGGCTGTGGGTGAAGCATATTTTCCTAAGATGCCCCACTCTGATATACCAGCCCCAACCAGTGTCAGTCCCAACCAGTCACTTCAAAAGCTGCTCAAGATTGACATTGGGGGCCGGAGAGATAGCACAGCGGTAAGCCGTTTACCTTGCATGCAGAAGGACGGTGGTTCGAATCCCAGCATCCCATATGGTACCCTGAGCCTGCCAGGGGCGATTTCTGAGCATAGAACCAGGAGTAGCCCCTGAGCACTGCTGGGTGTGACCCCCCCCCACAAAAAGATTGACATTGCCTTCAAAGACCATTGCCTTGAGGACATGGGAGTAAGGTCAGACTATACAATGCTTGTCTTCCATGCTGCCAACCATGATTCAATCCCTGGTACCACATAAAGTTCTTGTGCACCATTTGGAGTGCTCCCTGAACACAGAGTGAGGAGTAAGCTCTAAGAACAAATGAGTGTACACCCCCCCAAAAAACACCAAGAAACAAAAACAAAAATAAAAATTTTCCTACAATGCTCTTAATGTATCTCTGAAATTGAGGACTCTGAGAGGGATGATTTCAACTCTGAATAGACCTTTAAGGTTAGAGAAAGGCATTGTATGAACAACATTCATTGCCAGAACAAAAATTTACACTAACAAAAAAATTAACTTTCCAATTCAAAGCATCACATATACTGTATTATAAAAACCATTATATAATTATAAATAATAATGATAATGTTATAAATGTTAAAATGCACATTATAATGTATGTTTATATATAAAATTAGGATATAGATTGATTTTTCTTTGTTGTGTAGTTGTTTGACAAGCAGAAATATTATTTTTACTCACCAATTCACCTCCAATATCTATCGAACTCAGCAGTATCAAACTCAATATCTATCAACTTTCCTTTTGGTTTAGAGATGTACCCAGCTGTTCTCAGGGTGAACTCCTGGCTCTGTGCTCAGGGATCATTCCTTGTGGGCCATATGTAGTGCCGGGGTTAAACATGGATTAGCTGTTTGTAGACAGCTGCCATACTCTCTCTGTCTCTTTTTCTCTCTCTCCCCCTCCCTCCCTCCTTCCTCCCTTTTTTATTCTCTTCCTCCCTCCTTTTCCCCTCTTTCTCTCTCTCACTCTTCAATTCCTTTCTCTCCCTTCCCTCTCTCTTTCTATTCCTCCTTCCCTCTCCTCCCTTTCTCCCTAATCCCCCTGCCTCTCTCTCCATCTCCTTCTCTCCCTCTTCCATCCATCCTTCATTCCTTCCTTCCTTCCTTCTATTCATCCTTCCTTTCTCCATCTCTCTTCCTATTTCTCCCTAACTCTTCTACCTTTCTCACTTCCTCCCTCTCTCTCCCCTTTTCTCTCTCACCCTATTCCTCCCTCCCTCTCTCCCTCCTCTCTCCTGTCTTCCCTCTTTCTCTACCTCCCTCTTCCTCCCTCTCCCTCTCTTTACTCCTTCCCTCCCTTCCATTTTTCTCTCCCCCCATATCTCTGGCCCAAGATAAGCACTTTGAATAGTTTACTTTTTATCTATATTTTTTCTATTTCTTTGAGAAACATAAAACACATTTCAAATTTTTGTTACAACATTTTGACTATTTGTACTGCTCTGCAGCTTTCTTTTTGTATATAATTTGTGGAGCATACCTTTTCTTGTCAATATATAGAGGTCAATTTGTTCTTTTCAATAAAGGACTGTGTATGCTATGTATCATCACTTCAAATCTTATTGCTATATCAATAATGTTTCTATATACTAATCGATGCTACCAGTAACATCTTTTGGAGTGGTGATTACACAGCATTGACAATGCTCAGGGGTTACACCTGGATTTGCACTCAATTACTTCTGACAGTGCTTGGAGGACACTCTGGGATTTAAAGCCAGGTAGGCCTATGAAAGGCAAAGCACCCTACTTATTGCACTATCACTCCAGCCCCCTGGAAACATCTTTGTCCACTTCTGCACACCTAAATAAAGATCTTATTAAGAAGAACTTGCCCTTTCAAAACCTAGTGTCAACTTTTAGCAAGTTAATGTCAGGCATTCATGTGTACTGATTTTCTAGAAATAATGCATATGTACTATTATTGCATATCATGGATCCACATATTATTATATAATAAACCTATACTAGAAGGATAAATTTGGTATAGTTATTAATAAAGTACAACTACAAAATGTGACATTGTCTTTATAGGTTTATAAAAGCTTACTTTCAGGGGCCAGATCAGTGGCACAAGCCATAAGGTGTCTGCTTTGTGTGCGCTAGCCTAGAATGGACTGCAGTTCAATCTCCCAGAGTCCCATATGGTCCCCCAAGCCAGGAGCAATTTCTGAGCACAAAGCCAAGAGTAACCTAGGAGCGTCACTGGGTGTGACCCAAAAATTTAAAAAACATATATTTTCAGTCTCAGTTGTAAGACATTTATTGCAGACAAAAATTAGACACTTCAGTGCCCCATGTACTGTAATAACTAAAATTGTAATTCAATGAGGACAGACTAGCCAGAGAAAGTTTCTTGGAAAAAGCTGGAAATTTAACTCTGCCTTGAAACAGGAGGAAAATAGAAATAGCCTGAAAGGGGGGAGTTAAATGTGTGAACCTGAGGAGTCAGGACCACGGACAGAGCAGAGATGTGCTCATGAAAAGTTTGAAAGGAGAGATGAGAAGAACTGAACCGTCAAAGTGAAGGTCTTGAAAACCAGAGCTAGAGTCTAGAGCTGATGCTGAAACAGAAAATCGAGACCAATGGACAATTGGGTAGAGAAATACAGCTCACAGCTATGAGAAAGTAGCTGGAAGAGGAAAGAAACGTGTTAGACCATTGGGTGCTGGTAACACGACAAATACAAGGGGATAGATTTTATTTGAGGAAGTGACTTTTCATGGGAAGAATCAATGTGATCTGCAGTAATGCTATTTATTGCATAGATCTTACTTTGTATGAAGTGATTTCATTTTATCATCTCATTTAATTCTCCTCATACTCTTTGAGTTTGTACAATAAGTAGCTGAAGGATGAGACATGCTGAGGCTTAGAGAATTAGGTGGTTTGCCTCAGGTCACAAAAAAGACAAATCACAGTGTTACTGCCCCAAACCACTTATGAATTCCAAGTTAGAAAGCAGAGTTGAAATGTATATTTTTATCACAAACATGGAAATCCTATAATTCATATCTTCAAAAAGAAAACTGTCTTTCCCCATTAGTTTCTTTTTCCATGGACAGCTATAAAAGGCTAGTTCTATAATATAAAACACTGACCTGTTAACTAACTTCTTGAATATTAGCTTAACTCACTTACAGAGTTATATGAAACAATACCATTTAATTTCTTGGAACTTCATTCTCCTATTTATAATGAAGTAGAATAGATGATATAACAGACTGCTCCTATTTCTTAAATACCACTTGCTCTAACTCCATGTAATTTTTTTGGATGTTGCTAATTATACACTGAACTAAGGTAATTTTTATCTTGACTTGTCACCAGAACTGAATATAAAAGCTCCTTCCCTTATTCATTCACTAATATATTAATTTATTAAAGAAATATTACTTGATTAGTTCTTATACACCATATACTTAATGAATGTTAAAGATAAAGTGAATAACAAAATATTAAGCTATCTTTTAATAGAATAATGAGGGTCTGAAATGATAGTACAGCAGGTAGGTAGTTTGCCTTGCATGTACCTGACCTAGGTTTATTCCCTGGTACCTCATGTGCTCCCTCCTGCCTTCTGGGGATGATTTCTAAGTGCAGAGGCAAAAGTAGACCCTAAGAATAACCAGGTATGGCTTTAAAACCAACATATATATACTATTAATAGTTAATTTAGTCACTTTCCTTTGTTTAATTTATTGAGACCAATGTGAATTACAAGTCTATCACAGTTTATTTAAGGCACATAGTGTCAGTGAATTAGGGCCATTCCCACCACCAGTGTTGACCTCCCTCTCCCCGGTTACCAACATACTTCCTCTGTCTCCACCCTTAGCCTCCTGACTGCTAGTGTAATGAGTCCCTTTTGTGTATTGTTGTAATTTGGGTCTCTTGATTCTATTGTCCTTGACTTTGGGTTGGGTATTTTGGGCTGATCTTTTTTATTTCCCCTCAAAGTTCATGGGACTGTTTGGCTCTGGCACCTGCCATCCACTTTTCTTTTCTTAATTTATGAGGCAGAACAAGATCGCAAATCAATCAACTTAGGATAGCTAATTTTTCTAGTAACTATTTCCTTGTTCTTTAACAAACAATAGTCATCTCTGACTTACGCTTTAAACATCCAAAACTGTTTGGTTTTTGTCACTGCTGATCAATTGACTTTGCTTTTTGTGTATCTAGTTTCCTTCATCAATAACTTAGTGGTACATAGTGTCTGCACATAGGACTCATAAAACATCGGACAGTTTTGCATACCCAAATCACAAGAGGAGTCAGAATAAAACCTGAATTACTCGAAGAAAAGGTCATAAAATTATAGATATTGGTAAGTATTAATAGGTCTAGAACCATGTGAATTTTAGTCATGTGGTCAGAGAGGACACAGTCTTAGAGTTATTGATGAAGCCTATGAGCACCACTGACTAATAGCAAAGTAACAAGCCAGTCACTAGTAACAAAGTAGCAAATGTGTCAAGCCATGTGCAGAACTATGCACATGAAAGAGACCCTTAAGTTCCTTTGGATGGGGACATGTGGAATAGAAAAGGTGCCTTGTATTTTGGACACCATTGGCAATATACTCTTCTATGTTTAGGGCCATTGTTTTGTTGCCATAACAGTCCCTCCAGGATGATAAAAAAGAATCTTTTAGACTTTACTTGATTTTCTTCAAACAATTTTCTTCATATTTGCATTTCCCTGACTAATCAACATAAAGAGCTTCTAGTGGTGGGATAAGATATACAATAAGCAGGGATTGGAGCCGTGGCACGAGCGCTAAGGTGTCTGCCTTGCACTTGCTAGCCTAGGACAGACCGTGGTTCAATCTGCCAGTGTCCCATATGGTCCCCCAAGCCAGTAGCTATTTCTAAGTGCATAGCCAGTAGTAACCGGTCCTGAGTAGCTGAGTAACTGAGCATTGCCGGGTGTGGTTCAAAAACCAAAGGGGAAAAAAGATATGCAATAAGCTGTGATGGTCAAGAGCGAAAAGCAAGGGGAACCCTTGGAAAACTCTCTACTTCCCCTAATGTTGAACCACTTTCTCTTCCCAATATCTTTCTTGTGTAAATAAAAATTTAGGAGCAGAATATAGTATTGAGGGGCCAGAGCAATAGCATAGTGGTAGGGTGTTTGCCTTGCAGGTAGCTGACCTGGGATGGACTCAAGTTTGAGTTCTGGCATTGCATATGGTCCCCTGAGCCTGCCAGGAGTCATTTATGAGTGCAGAGCCAGGAGTTATCCCTGAGTACTGCGGGGTGTGGCCCCAGAACAAAAAAAATATTATATTGATTTAATAAAACCTGATGGCAAACAGGTAATAAGTGAGATCTACTCAAAATTGCTAATCTAGGATTATGCAAAACATAGTAGAATAAAAAAAGAAAAGAAAAGAAAAACCAACCAAAGTTGCCATTATCCTAACCCTTATAATTTAATCTTGGTGTGATCCAACAGATTAGGGCTTCAATCCTCACTTTCTTGCTTTCTAACTAGATATTTACTTCAGCATATTATTTTTGCAGAATTCAATTTTATGACATGCTCATTGTCATCTATTGTCATGAAAATACAAATCAAAATGGCACTGAGTTGTCATCTCATGCTAATGAGAATGACAGCCATCAAGAACACAGAAGACAGCTGGTGTTAGCAGGGATGTGAAGAAGAGGAACTCATTCATGGCTGGTAGCAGCATTGTCTTGTTCATCCCCTATGGCAAACAGTTTAGAAATGACTCAAAAAATAAGAATAGACTTCCAATGTGACCTATTGGCTCCACTTCTTGGCATTTATCTCCCCACAAAAAAACATTATTTTGAAAAGATATATGTACACCTGAGTACCCTTAGTAAAAGAACCAGGCTGTAGAAACCATCCAAATGTCCAATACATGTTGAATGAAGGAAGATGCTGTGGCATACATACACAATAGAATGCTAGATTAAAAACAAAAAGAAAATCAGGCAGTTTTCTGCAACCTGGATGAAATTTCATGTTAAGACAGAGGGAAAAGGTCAAATACAAGATGTTCTCCCCTATTTGTGCTAATTAGAATAAAAAGACAGAAGAGTGAAAATAATCTAATGACAGCAAATCTTTATCCTGTATTGTGGAAATGATAATGTCAAGGAAGGAAGGGGATGGAGAGAGGATAAGGAAAAAACAGAGTGGCAAGGACCCAATGGCATTCATTGGCCAAGGATCTTGTACATGTCAATAGTATGGAGATGTACTTGTGTACATCAGAATGATAAAAGCTAACACTATTGTAAACTTGTGACTCACATTATGGTGAGTACTTTTGGTTTAGAGTTTATTTTTCCTTAGCCAGATGGCTTGTCTAAGGATGATTGGGATATTACAAACTGCTTCAGTGTTTTGCTATCCTGTTTTATGGACTGTGGGATTATCTGAGGAAATTGAGTGTTAGGTCTGAGATGACTGGACCTATGTGTTGCAAGTTAGACTATCTCGTGAGTTCTCACAGATTGTGGTCCTGGGGAGGGGGGCTGGCTGTCTCAACCCTTCCCAAAGGTCCCAAGTCAAGATGCGTGAGATTCCTGGTCCACCAGTGGGGGTAGAAGATCTCAAACCTGCTTGCTCACCAGCGGCCTGAGGAAGGGGTCCTGAAGGGTGGAAAGGCAGTACCAGACCAGCGGAGGGTCCCAGTGCCCAGGTCTGTGCACTCATCAGGCTGGTGGAAGGGGTTATGGTAAATATTTTTTAATGAATTTGCTATGTTGGTGGGAAGGGAAAGGGACCCTGGGTGGAGGGAAGTGTACCCGGGGTTGGGTTTGAATCTGGAACAAGTCCCTGAAACATGCTCATTAGCAGCTTTGTGCTTAAACAATAATAAAATTGAACTTCAGTAACTGATGAGTGTCCTAAGGATATACCCTAGGAAACTAAAGAACAATGTAGAAAAGCCCTCTGCATCCCTATGTTCACCACAGCACTATTAACAATAGCCAGAATCTGGAAACAACCCAATTGCCTTAGAACAAATGATGAATAAAGAAACTGTGCTACATCTACACAATGGAACACTATGCAGGTGTTTGGAAAAATGAATTCATTAAATTTTCTTTTGTATGGATGGATATAGAGAGTAATATGCTGAGTGACGTGAACAGAGGGAGAGCAACAGATATAGAATGTTCTCACTCATTTGTGGTATATACAAAGAGTATAGTAATAATATCCAGAGATAATAGAGATGAGATCCAGGAGGGCCAGTCCATGGTTGAAAGCTTCCATAAATAGTGGAGTAGTGCAATTAGGGTAAAGAAGAAATCACTATAACGATGATAGTTGGAAATCATCACTCTGGACAAAAACTGGGTGCTGAAAGAAGATAAAGTAAAATGCATGATACCCCTTCATTAACAATAATGCAAATCACAGTGTCTAAAAGAAAAAAGGGGGAAAGAGAGAGAGGAGTAAAAATTACCATGCCCCTGAGGCACGTAAGGGGAGGGTGGGAGGGAAACTGGGGACATAGCAGGAAATGTGCACTGGTGAAGGATGGTGGACACTGTAAAACTGAAACCCAATCACAAATAACTTTGTAACCATGGTGTTTAAATAAAAGAAAAATAGATTTTAAAAGAGGAAAAATAATAATTGATGAGCATCAAGTTTTAAAAATCATTTTTATCTGCCAGATAGAGTAGGAAAATATGACTACTTATGATAACTTATATTACTTACAGATAAAACAATGTCTATAAACTGCTTAGGAAGAAGCTGTAGAGTTCTTTCAAAGCAAGCCTTTCTAAACATGATTTCTTATTAAACTTTTATTTTAGGCACCATGGTTTACAAATATCAAGGTACACATTTTTTCTTATCTGTTCAATAAACTTTCAGGTTAGATAAATGCTTGCTCCCATTTACAAGCACAGCCCTGAGCTTCACACTAGCTGGTGCTTGAGTCCAAACTCAGGAGCTGCTCAGTGGCAGAACCAGGTCTTAGAAGAACTGAAATCAGACATTTATTTGACTCTGCTTCCTCCAGCTCGGCTACTCTCTGGCCCAGAATGAAGATCAGCCTTTCAAAGACACTTTCCCCCCTGCCTCCAGTCTCTGTTCTCCTGATAGTCCCAGAGGAAGACTCAGGGAGCAGACAAAGAAATCCTCATGTGGACAGGATGGCATTTCCAGTAATTGTCTATCTTGACAGGCCTAGTTCTGCAGGAAACAAGGTGGCTCCTTTTTTTTAAAGCATTCACTCTTGCATTTTCATAACCAAAGGACAGTGGAATCTCGTTCTCTTGTTCTCTCACTCTCTCGCTCCCTTTCTCTTTTTATTGGCCCATAACCTTTCAGTTATGTGAGTTTGGCACAAAATGACAGCTGTTAACACAGCAGGCCACCCCATGGCATTCCAATGACGGCTAGATTAGAGCCGCCACAGGCCCAGGCCTGTTATAAACTCTTCATGTAAGTGCCACTAATTTTCCCCTTCTAAAGACCACAAGATGGTATCCAGGCTGTGCCTTTCAATTTATATTGTTCTGCCTTGCAGCAGCAAGATCATGAATTTTAAATGGCTACTGTGATTTGGTCCTATAACTGCACCGTGGGCCCTATGCCATTACTGAGAAAATAGTGCAAAGTAAGTGTAATAGTATTTTCACAGTGAACCCCACTTACAATAAATCCTGAGGTCTGAGGATAAATTTAGTTAAGAAGCCTCATTAAATACTAATTCCCCCTCCCCCCACCCCTGGTCCTCACTCTACCCTCTTGCATATTCTAGAACTTTATCTTACAGGACTCAGCATCAGACTAAAGCAAGTCCCTCACCACCTTCCTTAAATCCTTAATCCCTATGCTGATCAAGGCTTCATTAGTTCTTCATGATCCATCCCTCCAAGCTAAGGCTTCCACCCAACTTTTTTTCACAGCTACAGTATTTTTCACTCTATAAAACACACCTGACCATAAGACACACATAGGTGTTAGATGAAAAACAAGAAGAAAAAAAAAACCATTGTAAAATAAACAGTGTACTAAAATATTTGGTAAATTATAACAGAATAATATTTAAATCATGTTAAGTGAACATCAGTCAACGTGACATTAAGAATCATTATGACTGTCATTAACAAATAGAGTTTAAGTTACGAGTATTCTTCTAGTTTCCTGAAAACCCCAAGGACTTCTCATTGCTAGAGTCAGTATTCACTTTATATGCAGACATTTCCCCTCATCTTTTGGGGGAGAAAAGTGCATCTTATGGCATGTAATATACAGTAATTTCACAAGTTCTTCTAACCATTCACACCGAAAGCAGTCAAGTTGCATTGTCCCTGTCTTCCCTTACACCAGGGGTCTCAAACTCGCAGCCCGCGGGCCGTTTGTGGCCCTCCGTACAACGTTTTCTGGCCCGCGGCTTGCCTTCAAATATTGCAGTATTCGCGATTATTCGCTTACCGAATAATTGCAATAAAAATCTCATTTGTAAGAAAAATTCGCATTAAACATTCACATACCCCGAGCAGTTCCGTTCAGGGTATGCAAATGTTTAATGCGATTTTTTGCGATTTTTTTCTTACTAATGCGATTTTTTATTGCAAATATTCGGTGAGCGAAATCCCTTATGCGGCCCTGCCTCACCCTGACTTTGCCTCCTGTGTCCCCCAAGTAAGTTGAGTTTGAGACCCCTGCCTTACACTGAATCACTGGGTCTGACCGGTATCTCTCACTTCAGACCTTTATTCCCAGCCCCAGTGCTATCACTTGAATAAAAATTCTTATAGCCCTGAAATATTGCCATAATTGGCTTGCCCTAACGTAGGTCAAGATTCAATTCTAACTACAATTACATCTAGGTTCAAATTCTCATGCAAACTTTGCTGTTGCTTGGGCAAGTTATTTAACATACTAAAACCTTATCTGAAAAACAGAGAAAATAATAAAAACTTCTTAAGGAGTTGTTATAACCATATCATCAAGAAAATGAGTAAAAAGTGCTTCATTTACAAAAATATTATTTGCACGGTCAATTTTTCTCCCTAAACATTATATATATTTTAAGTTTCTCTTAATAAAATAAAGCAGTAGTGGTATCTGTGGGCAAATTCTTACCTAAATATAACTTCTTACCTAAATATAAATATAAGAACATTGGCTTTAAGACTCTAAGTGACTTTTCCATTTTACTTTTCCTTCATGAATGCTCCTAGGCATTTTCATAGTCATCCCAGCTTCAGCATTCTAATGTATACAGATTTTAAGGTTTACTCTTAATCCAGTATCTTTCATAAATGCTTTCTTAATACTTCTGCCATCACCAGAAACCTTTCTCTACTAAATCCCATCATTCATGCCTTTTCCCCTTGTCATTTATGTTTCAAATTATATACTGCCAGGTTTGATCATTTTTATGTATTTATGTCCTATTCTGTAATTATATGAGGATGCCATTTAGTTCCCAATTAAAGGATTATCTTATAGATTAAACCATCTTAGAACTAAGGCTTCTGATTTTTTTTTCAGTCACTAAATTCTTTTGGATCTTATCCCAAAGGTTCACCAATCTGAGGCTGAAGAGAGAATAGCAAGTAGAAAGCTTGCCTTGCATATGGCCAATATGGAGTTTGATACCCAGTATCCCACATGGATTTCTTAGCATTGCTAGGAGTAATTCCCGAGTACTGAGTTTGGGGTAACCCTTGAGCACTTCCAGGTGTGTCCCCTAAATAAAACAAAATAAAATTAAAAAGTACATATATCACATGACAACTAAATTGATCAATTTTAAAAGAAAATGCCTTTAAACAATGTGTGAAAAAATTTAATGTCTTTCCCAGAATCTTTATAGTAAAGATCTTTATAGTGAATCTCTGTCTGAGAGATTCACCACTGGGTCCATCTCAGCACTACCAAGCTACACAATCTCCCCCAAGAATCTTCCACCTTTTGTGTTGAGAGACTATCTTGGTAAACTTCAGTGGATCTGAGAGCTTCTGAGAATAAAATTCACTCCACAGAGCATGTGGCTTTTTACATATAATAAATCATAATAACGAATGAGATATACCTCGTGTATCCATGTGTAAGTAGGTCCTATTTTATCTAAAGATAAATGGTCCTCGCTCTCCGTGTCCTCCTTCTATCCTCACTAAGCAAGCCATCTGCCTTCCCTCATCAGACCCAACAATGATGTCTTTGTCCTGATCCACTGGACAGAAGTACAAAGCCAGTCTCAGGCCAAATTTCTCATTCCTGGAAGCCAGTGATGGCAGAGCCAGAGTGCCAGGGCATGTCCAGAATTAAAACCAGGAGGAACAAAGCAGGATCAAAACTAGAGAGAAGTTCTTCTTAGCAACTTCTCCATAACTGTGTCACTGGTAATAAAAGACAGTTCAAGACAGCCACTAGGAATAAAGATGCCAGAAATTAAGAGCTAAATATTGTGACTGGAAGATAAAAGATATTAGAGGAAAAGTTTATAAATGATTGGGATCATCATCATCAAATTGATCTCTAGTCTTCTAGTAATACCTCTTATTTCAAGATTATGCGTTTTGGGATTTATTGTTTGGATTTTAGATATATTAAAGCACTTTTCTGCTCTCATATTTCTCCAGTAAATCACACCCAGGGGGATAAAATAGAGCCATTAAATAACCTCTTATTTGTTTGTTCAGATCAGATTTTCCCACTCAATGTATACTTCATATTGTTTTGTTTTGGGGTCACACCCATCTTTGTTCAATGGTCACTCATGTCTCTGTGCTTAGGGATCACTCCAAGAATGATATGATGACCATATGGGGGTCCCAGGTTAGGTATGTGCAAGGCAAGTGCCTTTCCATTTTACTGTCTCTTAGGCTTCTCAATTTGTTTTTTTGGTTGTTTTTTTTTTTTTGTTTGTTTTGGTTTGTTTTGGTTGTTTGTTTGTTTTGGGGGCCACACCCGGCGATGCTCAGGGGTTACTCCTGGCTGTCTGCTCAGAAATAGCTCCTGGCAGGCCCGGGGGGACCATATGGGACACCGGGATTCGAACCAACCACCTTTGGTCCTGGATTGGCTGCTTGCAAGGCAAACGCCGCTGTGCTATCTCTCCAGGCCCTCAATTTGTATTTTTATGCCCATTTAGAAAGAACACAGATTTTATGGGACTTTACTTTGAAGAATGTTGAGGTGGTGCAGAATGATAAGATCATAGGTTAATCAAAATAAAAACAACCTTATGATGTGTAGAATGATGAGAAGCCTGAGAACCCCCTAAAAACCCGGGAGATGAATCTTAGATGAGGGGACAAATCTCCCTTCAAATTGAGGAAGTGAATTCCAGGGGGCTACAACAGCCTCATGATCATGCTTGCAACTTATAAGCCACAGCTAGAGGGGAGAAGAGGATTTGAATCCAGAGATTTAGTTTTGGTTTTCTACAGAGCCACATTCCAAAGTCATTCATGAACTGGGAACCCAGATTTTTAGAGACATTATTTTACTATGGCTCTAATTTAATAGTGTTTTGGAATCTGTGTATCTCATGTGCTGCTTTATTGACAGCATTCCTTGCTATTTAGGGTATGGTGGGGAGGTGAGATGTGAAATGAGGGGGTGTGGGTGTGTTTCTCAGCTGTGCTGGTGTTCATAGGCCACACCCAGGGATACTTGTCCCAGTTGTACAAGTCTGGAAGTTTGGGGCTTAATCCACAAAGTGATACTATGTGGAAGCCATCTGTGCTAGAAGCTACCAGGCCACACCCAGTAAGTAGTGTTTGTGGGTCTATGTGGTTGTACTCACACATGTCAAGAATGTGCTCCAGACCTTTGAGCTAGCTGAGCCTGCGATTTTGAAATTGTTCTTGGTAAAGTTTGAGTTTTATTGGGATAAACAAGGGCTCTTATGCTCCTGATAATCATTTACTCCAGTTGCTCCTCTTCTCATGGCCAATTTTAGAGACTAGGTCTAAAGTTATTAAAAAGGTTCTTTGGTGGCCAGAGGGTTTAAGGTACCTGTGTTGCCTGAAGCCAACTCCAACTTGATCCCTCCACCCACTAAGCACCTCAACGGGTGGTCAAAGACCAAACCCAATATGGCATCTTGATTCCACCAATAATCCTATGGCATGATGGGCTCTACCAGAAAAAAATGGATTTAAAAACAAATACTTTTATTTAACGGTGAAAGAAGAAAGTGATCAGACTGTTTTTCCTTTAGTCTGAAGATCAGATTTGTGCATGACTACTATAGAAATGCATCCAGACCCTTATGTGTCCAATTGAGCTTGCAGGACACAGCTTTCCTGGCCAGTTTCCATGTCTCTTCGTGACTCACTCTTTCCTGATCCTCACTAGCTTCTGCAGACACCCTGTGAGGAAGGAAAGAGTTTCAAGTTTCAAGTTTAAGATACACCTTGTCAGTAGGAAACAAGGCTCACATTCATGGTTGACAATAAGGAGAAACAAGTCCTTGATTGCCACCCAAGCTCCCCTCTGAGGAGACTTAGTCTACCTCCCACAATCATCAACTCAACAGAGACCAAGAAAAAGAGGACAGGAGAGCAGATGAGTCCCCTGGGCACTCCAGCATGACTCCTGTATGACTCCAGTCATCTCCAGTATGATTCTAAGGAGGAATGGACAGAAAAATATTTAAAGTCTCCCTAGAGATCATCATCCACAAACTTCTTCAAGTTTTCTGGTTGCACAAAAGACCCATCTTCAAGTGGACACACCCTGCTGGAAATGTAGACTTTTTTTTTTTAATTGGGGACTTGTATTATGCATTTGTTGGTTTTCTAGAACACACAGTAAAGTGGTCACAGCTAAGTCCCTTTAGATTTGTATTCTCTGAGAACCAGTTGGCTTTTCACATGTGAATCTACTCAAATGCTCTTTGGACAGAGCAAAAGGACTAAATAGTGCATGTGAAGATTTATTTTCTACTGCTGTTAGTGCTAATGAGGAGGATGAGATGAAGATACATGCTTTAGGGTAGTGATTTCTGGTTATACTTCTGATCATTCATTGTACGATGGGATCAACTTACACCCTAACAAAGGCACTTATACATCACACTTTGAAGGTGCTTTTTCTATTGACTTAATGTGAATCTTATTGCCACCATTTATTACAGAGAAGTATTTGTAGTCGTTGAAATACAATACTGGGTCATTAATCATTCTTAATACAAAAGGTTGGCTTTAAATGGGTCACAGCATGTTAAATGTGCCTATACCCATCAAGTAATTTGATGTTTAAGTCTTTAAAAAGTTTATGTTTAGGATATGGTGTAACTAGCACCTGGAACATATTTCTCTGTGACAGTTCTTGATAGTTTTGCTCTTAACTGAACTATGCTCTGTTGCTTTGTCTGAGTAACTATGTCTCTTCTCTATGTAATTGACTGGATAAAATGATTCAAGTCATTTTCACACCATAGGAGAACAAGATTGTTTGCCCATCTCTTTGAATTAACCCTGAGAATAACCTTACCTATATTTTCAATACTTAACACACTAGGATCTTAAATAAAGAAAATGATATTGTCAGACAAAAAGAGTCCCTGAAAGTGAGATAGAAAAATGGGCTCCATCATTCTGGGATGTGTCACTCCAATAGCCTCAGTTATTAGTAAGTACTGACTAAGATTTAATAGGAGATCAATTTAGAGTCGCTTGTTCCTTTCACACAAATAAAAGTGTCTAATTACAAAAATCACTTACAACATGTAAACTACAGGTATAGATAGAGAACTACTTTTTCTTTTCATTTGGACTGAATAATACACAAAGAGTTGTTAAGATTTGGATGCAATATTTGCCTTCTATCAAAGCAATATTTCAATCCACCTTTAACTCCTTGATATGTACCAGAAACTATTCTGTAGCTATGTGACAATCTACATTAATGGTTCAATTTTAAAAAGCCACTCTATTTTAGTCCTTGATAAAAAAAATAACTCACAGGGTGGTATTTTCATATTTTTACAACATGTACTATAACTCCACTTTTGTTAAAAGTCTTTATGTGGATTAGAGAAGTAATGCATACTCATTATAGATAATCTTCAAAATACAAAGAAAAAAGTGGAATCAACCATAATGCCTTGAGGCAATATTTTCAAAAGCTCCTAAACCATTTTTGAAGGTGGTAGGGATAGTTGAATTCTCTCATGCCTGCCTCTTTCCTTTCTATTTGGAATCGAACACTAATTAGTTGAGGACTCCAAGTACTAGAAAGCACAAGGGATCTGTATCCACTCAAAATCAACTTTTGTCAGTAAGATTTCACTTTATAGGGACATTTATTTTTAACACTTTGCAAAGAGATTAAAAGGAAAATGGATGAAGAGTCCCAGAAGGTCATCTGCTTTGAAAATCTGTTTACTTGCCTGGGGGGCTGATTTGGAAGGGGAAAGGTCAGGATGAGTCCCCAGGAGCTCAGGGCTGCCCACTCAGTCCTGCTCAATACTCTTTCATCTCTTTCTGTTTGGGTCACACCAGCTGCGTCTACCTTAATCCTCCTGGAGAGTTTACATCTTTTTTCTTAATAATATATCAGCAAACGCTACAAGAGGGGCAAGTGCTGACTAAAAGGAAATGGTTGGGGAGCAGGTGATAGAAAGAAAAAGAAAAGACAAAGTGTAGCTGGTGGCAGATTCTTATTTTTAACATGTCGGTCTAGAAGCCAACAAATGGCCTATGACGGGACTTGCCACAGAACATCTGTGTCTTCAATACCCCCAATATCTGAGGTAAAAAAAATGTTAACATACCAACTTTCTGACAGAAATCTCAAGGGGGCTCCCCAAAATTATCTTTTGTGCAAGTGTAAGGTGGCAAATACACTTGGTGATTTCATCAAAAAACAAAGAGGCTCCATGAAGAGGAGACTCCATGCTGTGCCTTTGATTTTTTTTTTCTATTTAGCAGTGTCAGAAACCAAACCCAGGACTTTATACATGCAAGACTCATATAATATTGATATGTTACATGTATATTTCTAAGAAACGCATGACCTGAGGACTGTGTTTTCATTATCCATTTCTTCCTGAAACAGAAAAGTAGTGGTGAAATGACATTTTAGTAAATTTCTGAATCCTTCCATGTATGAAAAACGTGTATTTCCTAGGCCAAGGAAATTCCCTCTATAATATCCCCAATAGTTACTTTCTATGCAGGGGGGAAAGGGGGGGGAAGCACAAAACAATCATTTACCCACATATTTATTTATTGATTGATCTATTTCTTTTGATGTCTTTATATTAGTGTAGAGATTAAAGTTGATGTCTCCAATATTATTTTATTTTATCTTATCTTTCTCTTTCTTTTTGCACTCTGGCATGAGTTGATTTCAGAACCGAGACTCTTGTGTGGTGCTTGTCTTTATTGCTGTGGTGCTCACTGGATATTTAATTTGATATTTCTTTCTGTATTGTGGTGGTGTTTCAATTGCCTTTTTCACATCCTCTCTCAAACAGAGGTTGAAATCCTCTGGAAGGATTCCGCCTATTTTCAGCATATTTGACTTCTTTTTTTTTTCTCTTATTTTGTACCCCAATATATTGCTTTTCTCTCCTTCAAACAAAGCCACATAACTCGATTTGTCTAGCTCCGCTTCTTAAATAGAGGGGGGAGACAGGGGAGGGTACCAGGACCAAACAGATCACTAATAGTGAGCAGGACAAAGAGGGGACCACCTACTCTAGCAGTCGGGGGGGGGGGGTGATGGTGGGGTATATGGGTTGCAGAAGGGGAACTGGGATGGGGGAGGACAAATTTGGTGATGGGTATTCCCCTGATTCAATGTTGATATGTACTTAAAATACTACTGTGAAAGATATGTAAGCCATATGATCAAAATAAAAATTAAAAAATATAAAGAAAAGGAAAGTAAGAATGGTGACCACAGAAGTACAAAAGACACAGTGGCACAATTGTGCGACCAGTCCACTAAGGTGACTCCTTATTTGATGACTTGACTGCCATGTTCAGGGATGGCCAGGATCAGCAGTGGCTCCCACCTTTAGAAGAGAGAAGGCAAATACCCTACAAGGAAGATTGGAGGAAAAACAGCACCAATGCTATTAACAACCAGGGAAAGCAGAAGGCAATAAAAGCATCAAAGACTTGACATCTAGGGAATTTTCAGCATATTATTATTTCATTTCTCTTTCAAAGGGTGAAAAAAAATCTTTACTCTGAACCTTCAAGGCTGGGGAGCAATAGGGAGGGAGTAAGGGGGGGTTGTTTCCCCAGAGAGACAGGAGCCCAGCCTGGAAGTGATGGGGCAGGCTGAGATGCTGAGTGCCCCACAGTAACCCGTAGCAACAGCCATTCCCAGAACAGCTGTCAAGCAGTGACTTAAATAGATGACCCAAGTGCTGGGTTTGTTTTTATTTGGTTGCTTGTTTTTTAATCCTGATATATGACTTTGAACACTGAGGGACTCTGTTGGAGAAGAAATAAGCTGGCAAATATTTTAGTATCAGAATTCACCTTTTCTTTCTTTCTTTTTTTTTTTTTTGTCGTTTTTGGGTCACACCCGGCAGTGCTCAGGGGTAACTCCTGACTCCATGCTCAGATATCGCTCCTGGCAGGAACAGGGGACCATATGGGATGCCGGGATTCGAACCGATGACCTTCTGTATGAAAGGCAAATGCCTTACCTCCATGCTATCTCTCCGGCCCTAGAATTCACCTTTTCTTAAATACCCACAGGAAACAATTTCACTTACAAGAGTGCCAAAACATTGCAAGCCCCAATCCCCAAATTTAGTGCCAGCTTTGTGAAAGTCCTATAACTCCAAGGGATGTTTTTCACTGGTTTTAAGACACAGTGCAGCAAGCCCTATCCTTCTATCCAGTGCTAACATTGTGGGACACATTTCTTACATCTCAGACCTACTGCCCCCCAACAGTTATCAGTGTGTCTAATTCAAGGAACCCTCTAACACCTCCCTATACATCTAAAATTGATGGTTATCGTAGCACCTACCTAGCAATGTTCTGATAATTAAATGAGTTCTTGTAGGCAAGGCCTTCCACTATGGTGCCTTGTTATTGATTAATGTCTAGTAAAGTTATCTGGCTATCATTAGTCTATGTTATCAAATGCAAAAGCCTTCCATTGTAGAATACACCATCATTTTATAGCACTAAGAAAATAGATGCCTATGAATAATAAAAACAATTTGTTCTTATTTCATTTTATACTTTGTTTTTTGTTTTTGGGCCACACCCGGCGATGCTCAGGGGTGACTCCTGGCTGTCTGCTCAGAAATAGCTCCTGGCAGGCACGGGGGACCATATGGGACACCGGGATTCGAACCAACCACCTTTGGTCCTGGATTGGCTGCTTGCAAGGTAAACGCCACTGTGCTATCTCTCCGGGCCCTCATTTAAACTTTCTTTGTTTGCTTTTATTTTGTTTGTTTTTGGACCACACCTGGTGACACTGGCTCTGCACTCAGAAAATGCTCCTGGCTTTCAAGGATCAAATCTAAGTCCATCCTGGGTCAGCCACGTGCAAGGCAAATGCCCCTACCACTGAGCTCCTTCATTTTATACTTTTGCAGTATACTTTTGTCTTATGAAATTTAAAAGATATATGCATTTTATTATATATCACTCTTGTGCCTATAGTGAAAGTTACATTTAACTCACATTTAATAAAGTTAAATACAGAACTATATTCCTAAAACTTTTTAATGTTAGAATCTACTGCATTATTTTATTTTACAGTTTTGAAGCTCTTTACCAAGATTACTAGGGAACAGAAAACTGCTGATCCTGCAATAGTAGATTTATTAAGCTACTAAGAAGAGGAAGAGACTTCTGGAAGATCTGGCAGACAGAAGAATATCAACAAATACAGTCGCCATGTCTGCCCCATGGACTCACTCTGTTCTTGAAAGAAATGTATACCAAGACATGAAAAATTATACTGGCTAAGCAGCTGAAAAAGGGCAATCTTGGGAGGAGAGGGCAGGCCAAGTCTTTGCCCAAAGCCACAACAGCTGAACCTACCAAGCACAACAGCTGCTTTCTGACAGCCCTGCTTTACCACTCCTCTATAGCTTTCTGCAGACACCAAACTGATCAAAACTCCAGGTATGCTGTATGTTGGTATTTGGGCTGATACCACCTATGTCTACCCACAGACTTTCTCAAGCCCTACAACTCTCCCTTTTGAAAAACATGCAGAATCTTTCTTTTTAAATATAAATGACTTTATTTAAAGGACATTTTTGGATGAATGAGCACACCCTTTCCCAACTTTCTTATTCCTCTGGAAACCCTGACAGCCAAAATACAACCTCAAAAACCTATGGAACCAGAGACTGGAGTGGTGGCGCAAGCAGTAAGGCATTTGCCTTGCATGTGCTAGTCTAGGACAAACCACGGTTCAATCCCCCAGTGCCCCATATGGTCCCCAAGCCAGGAGCGATTTCTGAGCACGTAGCCAGGAGTAACCCCTGAGAGTCACCAGGTGTAGCCAAAACAAACAAACAAAAAAACACCTAAGGTATGCTTGGAATTCCTGGACAATTCCAACAATTTTTAATACTGATATCACTGTAAGAATACACCAATTTAGACACTAATGTGTATCTGATGCTTAATATTCAGAAACAAAAGAATTAAAAAAAATTTATCAACTAGAACCAAGAACTAAATGACTTAATGTCCTCATTGCAAGATACAATAAGTTTCACATATTTTCTTGGTGTTATACTCCATTTCTCTCTCTCTCTTTTTTTATACAATTTCTCTCCCACATAATGTATTATGACCAACTTTGTCAGCTGTGTGATTCATGGTCTTTAAATAAAATCATTTATATTTTAAAAGAAAGATTCTGCATGTTTTTCAAAACGGGGAGTTGTAGAGCTTGAGAAAGTCTGTGGATAGACATAGGGTAGTTTCAGACAGAAGACAGAAAGTGAGCAGTGAGTCCAGATAGGAAAGAATTTCTAATACTATCAATGACTTGAGTCAAAGTCTTATCTTGAAACATAGGCTTGAAAATCTAGTCTGGAAACACTTGAAACTCAACCTACTTGTGCATATCACGGTTTGTTTCATCTTTCTGCTATGTCAGTCATGCAGGGGTCCTCAAACTTTTTAAACAGGGGGCCAGTTCACTGTTCCTCAGACCATTGGAGGGTCTGACTATAGTAAAAACAAAACTTATGAATGAATTCTTATGCACACTGCATATATCTTATTTTGCAATGAAGAAACAAAACAGATACAAATACAATATGTGGCCCACAAGCCATAGTTTGAGGACCACTGTTCTAGAGTTTTAAGAACTATGATTTTTGTTTTATTTCTGACCAATCATCATCAGTGTTGACATTTTTTTCACTCAACATCATAATTTCATGCCATGATGAGAGAGGGGGCATTGTGCCTCTATGTTTTCCTTGGCAGTAGCTGACCTCATTCTCAGAGTTTCAATACCCACACATAATATTGACAGTCACATCACAGCTGCTGCTAGGCTGACATGAATTTGATATGCTTCCTGCTTTCAGAAGAGATAATATGTGAGAAAACTGGATACCTGAGCTGCAATGGAATAAATTCACTAATAATTTAATACTCAATATAATCTCTCTTCTTAGAAAATAGATCTAACTACATATTTATACTACCATTGGAGAATTTGTCAATTATGGAAGATAAATGAACAGATATCATAAAACATTAGCACATGGGGCTAAAGTAAAAACTCAAGTTGTAGAGCATAGGCCTAGCATGCTTGAGGCCCTAAGTCTGATCTCCTGTACTGCGACATGCCCAAAGTTCCCTCCAAGCATTGCCAGGTGTAGCCCTGTGCCAATAGACTGACCCTTCTTAAAAGATTTATAGCAGAAAAAAAAGTGTCCTTCCTGTAAACAGACCTTGACATTCCCTTCTATAGGTCTAAGAGGATTTTTTCATCACCCTTCCTTTCTTGCTCTGATTCTTAAAATTTTAGTTTTGTTTCTTCAAATTTAAGAATTTACTAGATTTTCAGTTCTTTTCCTACTGAGAAGATATCTGGACAGGAAATAGACAAAGTATTTGCCTTTATGAGTATTGTGCAGCAGATGAATAGAGAAAAAATATAGATACTCAAAGGTTCTCATTTAATTGAATTTTTAATTAATTGAGGTTGAATGTTATTCTGTTGTAAATTTTCAGTGGCAAAATAAGCAGCCAGTGGCACCCAAGACAAGAAGTTTGAAAGTAAACAATCTATCAAGACTCTTCTTACCTTGGGAATCAAGAGATTACCAAGTAACTCTGTGTGTGTGTGTGTGTGTGTGTGTGTGTGTGTGTGTGTGTGTGTGTGTGTGTGTGTGTGTGTGTGTGTGTGTGCACGCCCATTCATGCACTGGTTGGAATGCATAAGAAGGAACAAAAAATATCCAATTTTTTTTATTTTGGGGGGGGAGTTTGGGCCACACCTGGCGTTGCTCAGGGGTTACTCTTGGCTGTCTGCTCAGAAATAGCTCATGGCAGGCACGGGGGACCATATGGGACACCGGGATTCGAACCAACCACCTTTGGTCGTGGATCAGCTGTTTGCAAGGCAAATGCCGCTGTGCTATCTCTCCGGGCCCAAAATATCGAATTTTAATATTAATATTATTCTTTACTCTGAAAGATTTCTTCAAGCATTAGGTTTATAGATATGACTCCAACACCATAGGACTAGAAGGAAGCAAAAAGAAATTGCATATATTATCAGGTTACAGGAATCCCTTTAGATATTCCATGCATTGAATAGATGTGAGGACTCCAGTTCTTCCCATATCTAATAGCAATTCAAATAATAATAATAATAATAATAATAATAATAATAATGTCAAAATAAAGACACTTAACGATGTTCTGAATTGTCCATAAATTTTTAGATGTTTTCAAAGATAGGAAAAATCTGATTTTTTCTTTTTTTCTTTTTAAACAAAGAAATGTGAGCTCCCCCTGCATTGCTAAAGTCCTAAACATATGTTTGGTCTCCCTGCTGGGTAATGCACTCTGGGTGGTGTCTTGGTTTGCTTCAATATTAGGAAATACTCTCAGCACAAAACAGACTGACAAATTTAAAAAAAAAAAAATGATGAATATTTATTTTTTTAAAGTTCCTCTGTAAGCAAACACCCTCTTCTATCCCTTTCCTACCCTGGTGTCAAATTGGTTGTTTCACAAGATGGGATTTAGATGTCCTTTACTGTGAATTTTTTATCCTGTTGGGTTTCTTTATCTGGAATTATCCTAGGGAACCTTTGTGTGAAAGCCCAAAATGATATGGAGTCGGGCCCGGAGAGATAGCACAGCGGCGTTTGCCTTGCAAGCAGCCGATCCAGGACCAAAAGGTGGTTGGTTCGAATCCCGGTGTCCCATATGGTCCCCCGTGCCTGCCAGGAGCTATTTCTGAGCAGACAGCCAGGAGTAACCCCTGAGCACTGCCGGGTGTGGCCCAAAAACCAAAAAAAAAAAAAAAAAAAAAAATGATATGGAGTCAAATTAAAGAAAAAAAAATAAGCCTAAGTAGGAGCTGAAGGTGTGTAAGTAAGGGTGAAACTGGGGAAGTAAGAGCTGATGCAGGAAAATCACTCTTTGCGCACCCCAGGAGTTGATCAAAGAGACAGCCCTAATTTGCAACAAAGGCGGAGATCTAACTTGCTCTGAAAGCTGGCCAGAGACACTGGAAATATTTCATTATTTATTTCTCTAATTCTGTGATAGCAATCTCTACTGACAAGATTTGCAAATCTAATCATTTATTAATGAAACTTGTCTGGTGGGTTGTGCCCTAGTTCTTCCTCAGGGTTCAGCCTCTGCACCGCTGAAGTCCTCTGCTAACTGCCAGCTTGCTCTCTTGCTACTATGACATTGGGAGTTTCAAGGTCTTCACCGCGGGACTCATCTCTGGGTATATAAGCTCGTTCGAAGATGGCTGCGAGGCCAAATCCTGTTGGAAATACCAGCATGTTGACCACTTTCTGGTATGCTGGAAGAAAAGGTTCTTGGAATATCCCAACATACTGTGTGTGGTTTTAAGTCATGGTGCACTTGGGAGTCAACTATTCAAGCTTGATCTGCATTGTTGCTTCTCACACCGAAGCAGAGAAAGAAGGCTTAACCTGACTGTTGACTACAACATCGATTTTTTCTGGAAATTTCATCATGGCTTCAGATATTTCCAAAATCTCAGCCTGTTTCCTTGGCAACCGTCTAAGCTTTATTCCCTATGAACCGATGCAGCATGATTCATCAGTAAACAGTGAAGCAGCAGCAGCCACCCAACTTAACAGCCTTCCTAAAGATTTCCTGGAAAGCGATCCCTGCCCTGAGCTATTTCACAGACACTTGTGTTGATAGTTCACAGAGCGCGGCTAAAAAAAAATAATAAAAGTCCCATAACCATGTGCATGGGGAACAACAGCATTTATGGAGATAATGAAATGCAGAAATGAAAACCCCACAGCAAGGCCCCTTTAGATGTGCCTAAGCCCTGTTCATTAATCTGTGATAATTAGACTTATTTGCAGAGGTTAACAGCACTGGCACATGGTAATTAAGCACTCTTGAGCTACCACAGGGAAACAAAACCTCACGTGACACATGCCCAATCTCTGGGACAGTTTATGTTTGCTTTACGACTCTTTTTTATGCGAGAGGTGAGAGAAATTGTATTTTATATATCATGTCCAGATCTCCTAGAACAAGTGATATGCCATTATATTGGTTAGTGGAATAAAAGGAGAGGAACCTAGGGTGAGAAGCATTGTCTCCAGAAGGGACCAGAAGTAGCAAAATAGGCACATTGTTAAATTAGTTTCGTTTCAGTTCTTCATCTGTAAAAATGGAAATACCTACTTTGGACTAATTGTGATCATCGAATGGTGGCAATGTTCGAAGTTGGCTTTATGGATTGTTTATAGTATATCCCACACTGTTCTAAGTATCTGACTCATTGGTTCACATACACATTAAATATTATTTTAGATATGAGAAAATTAGAGCACAAGAGATCAAGCACTTTGAAATGAAGGGGGGCACAAATCATTTCCTTTAAGGCATCCACCTTTCTTGTGAAGAAATTTTCCCTGGTGGGCTCATTGTTTTGAAAATATATTTTCACTCTTTTCTGTAAAATTAATAATAACCCTTACACACTAAGACAACCTTTCATTGTGAACTGACGCTATGTAGAGTGATATCGTCCTATTTATGAAAGAGAACACTGATAGAAGATTGCTAGGATGCAGAACAATGGTCTATTCCCAAGCACAGATTTAGTGATTACACTGCAATCTAGACAATATTTTCACAGTGTGCTTTGTGTATAGTAAGTGCTCTACAAACAGTAGGTATTACATAGTCGTGAATGTACTGCAGAGCTTCTTAAAGGGTGAACTGAATTTTCCTCTTGACATATATCCACAAATGTGGCCATATTCAAGATCAGGCTCATCCCTAAATTTATAACACTATAGTTTTGATTTTTTTTTTTACCATCAAAAGGTATCTAGAAGGCTTATTGTATTACATACAAGAAAGGATTGAAACTGACCTCTCTCTAATATCACATACAAAGATGAACTGCAAATGGATGAAAGATTTGAATGAAAGGCCTGAAATAGTAAACTCCAACAAGAAGACACAATGGGTAGGTTCCTGGATAATAATCTTGGCAAAGATTTTTTGGAATTGAACCAAAAGCAAAGGCAACAAAAACAAAAGTCAACAGGAGAGGACAATGAATATAAAGAAATATGTAGCATCAGGAAATTCTTGACAAAATAAAAAGACTCATACATACAGAATGAGAGAGAATATGGTTCAGCATTTTTAATAATGGGTTAAAATAAAAGAATCACACAAAGTATTTGTACAACCAGTTAGCTACAAACTAAAATGAACCCCCAAATAACTGAATTTTTAAAAATGGGCAGGGGTCAGGGAAGAATGTTCAGCTCTCAGGGGCAAATGCACCAAGAATCTGGTTTAAACCCTGAAACCACCACCACAACACCCTAACACCACAAGATATTAACCTGGAGACCCCTGAGCACCTCAAGTGGACCCTAGTGGTTCCAACATTCTTGGTATTCAAGAAGCTTTTATTATTAGACATTTAGCCATAGATTCCAGTAGGCCAAGCATCACTGAATTGGGCATTAGGGCTTCCTGACCATGACTTTTGAACCCCTCTGAAATGGATTAAAAAACATTGTTTTAGGATAAAATAAAAGCAAATTTCCAAAAACAATCATGAAAAGAAATACAAAAATCATCAGGGTATACAATAATCACTATCACCATGAGCTCCCTGCGCACATCCAGAGTTAGAAGGACAAAAGGTAATAAACGTAGGGAGGACACAGCAGAAAGGGATCCAGGGACATCTTGGTAGAACTGTAAACTGGCAAACCACTGTTGACAGCAGAATCAAGATCCTTTGAGAAGTCACAAATTGAGCTCACCTAGGATCCAGCAGAACCACTGTGGGTATATATTCAAATAAAGCAAAATCACTGTCTCCAAAGACATCTAAATGCTCATATTTAATTATAAGCACTATGCACAATAACCAAGGTGTGGAAACAGTCCAAGTGTCAGTCAATTACTGATTATATAAAGACAATGTGTATATGTATCCAATAGAAATTTTCTCCACTTTTGTGTATAAACAATGGAATACTCTGCAGCCATCAGAAAAAATGAAGTCATGAAATTTTCCCATACATGGATGGACATGGAAACTATGATGCTGAGTGAAATGAGTCAGAGGGAGAGAGATAAACACAAAATAGTCTCACTTATTTGTAGGATTTAAGAAAAATAAAAAAGTATTGTACTAATTCCCAGAGACAATAGAGAAGAGGGTTGGAAGGACCAGCCCATGATATGAAGTACCACAAAGAATGGTGAATGCAGTTAGAGAAATAACTACACTGACAACTATCATGACAATGGTAGTGAGAGAGAGAAGTAGACTGCCTATCTTGAATACAGGTAGGGAAGGAGGAGGAGGTAGATGGGGGACATTGGTGGTGGGAAGATTGTACTGGTGAGGTGGAGTATTCTTTTCTATAACTAAAACTCAACAACATTTATTTGTAATAAATATTTTACTTAATATTTGCTTAAAATAAATTTGCTTAAATAAAGATATTGTTAAAAAAAAGAAATTTTCTCCACCTTGAAAGAAGGAAATCTCTCCATTTTCAATTCTAGAGTGAAGCATTTGGAAACTGGGTGGGGAGGGCATTAGGCTAAAAGAAAAGGCAGACACAGAATGACATGTCTTATGTAGTATTAATTATGTGTAAATTTTGAAAAAAATTAAATCATTGAAGAAGAACAAGTAGAATGGTGGTTCCCCTAGGTTCAGGGATGGGGAGGGAAAAGGAGAGACTGATAAAAAGACACCTCATTATAAGCTAGATCGAGTCTCAAGAGTTCATGTGTTATATGGTGACTCTGGTTGATAACACTGTACAATGAACATTTGCTAAGGCTCTCAACCACAAGAAAGGCCCGTATGTGAAGTGATGGATGTGTTGATTCATTGGTGGGGATGCTCTGTAATATCTAAGTACATCAAACCATTGTGCTATACACTTTAAATATACTGTCATTTTCTTTGTCAATTAGACCTCAGGAAAGCTATGGGAGAAAGAACTTGAGAACGTTTAGACGAGAGTTGAGGGTGTCACAGAGAGACAAAATAGAGGAAACTTCAAAGCAACCAATCTCACTAGTATTTGAATCCTATAAAGGTCCCAGATCCCAAGGAGCAAATTTCTGAGGGTAGGGAGCTATAGCTAAAGATATTACCAGGCTATCGAGAAAACGGGTAATAGTAGAAGAGCTACTTGAAAACAAATCAGGGTGCATTACAGAGTGTTCCAGGAGCGCCTGCCCTTCCTGCCCTGGCTTTTGGTGCGTGTTGGTGGAAGCTGTGGCTTGTGTTTCTCACCGGCAATCCAGAAAAAGGAGCTCAGCAGAGACTCGACAGGATGAAGCCTGGGTTTAGCTGATTTTCCACACAGCGGAGACATTCATTAGCAGTTCCTGACTCCTAGCTCTGAATCAGTGTGGAAATGGGCAGCAGGGCACTTGTTTTTGCAAATCCTCTTTTTTTCCCACTTTTTTTTTTTTTTTTTTTTGCCTTTGAAAGACAAGCATTGACACTTTTCACAAAGAAAGAAAATTCCTTGCAATACTAAGGAAAGAATTTAAGGGGGCTCACAGAACGATCTGGGAAGTTCTACCCATCCCATTCACATGGGAAATCAGTCCCATACCTTCCTGCAGCTGACAAGAACAGAAGGAGGTCTTCAATTTATTCTTGCTTTGCACATACCTCATCTTTGTCATCTGACCCAGATTTCTACCACAACATCAACCTTATTCAGCCCCTGAGTGCTGTGGCTTTTAGAGAGAAAAGCCACACTGAGACTAACAGAGTCCTGGTTGCTTTAGCTTTTGGGGAGAGGGGTGGGTTTCAAACTATGCAACAAACAACAGATTTGGGTTGGGGGGTTCTATTTATTCACGGAAACCCAAGAATTATTGAAGCAATTGTTCAAAAAGAGGTCTTCTTATACTATCCCTCTGCTGTGTTGAATGAATTCAATAACCTGGAACTTTCTGAGAAACATGTAAATCTCTTCCAGTTGTGGAATATCCAGCCCTTGCAGGATTCTTTCCATTTTGCAATCATTAATTGAAGTGGACAGAATGAAATGTTTGGCCTTTGCTTACTCTCCAGCCTGGGTTCTCATGCAACGGCCCCTTAACTTAAGGATGCTTTTCCCTCTCGTGTTTTATGATGGTGTATCTCATGATGAAAATCACAAGATCTTTATACTCTAAGTCCCTCCTTAGGATAAGGTGTTGGGTGTGAGTTTTAGAGAAGTTGTGTCCCTTAGATTTGAATCCTGTGCATCTGAGCTGGAACAACCAAACCAGAAAGAGATAGAAAAAGATTCTTATTCAAGTAAATTAATTAGTTGGATTTATATGAGGAGACAGACGGGAGGAAGCCAGCCCATGTCCCATATTAATAACTCACTTGGGAGAAGCCAGATTGGATTGAAAGCAAAAAGCATGAAGGGAGGGGCCACCCTCTTATGCCACCGTCTGTGAGAAGTTGCTCGGTTTTCCTCCCTCGCATCCCATAACCCTGACATACACAAACATGCATCCTCATTCTTGACATGAAAATGATGTCATCTTTCTTTTTTGACTCACCAACTAGACTACATTAATCCCCTGCAGTGTGTGGACCAGCAGGAGGCTGCTTAAGGGACTTCAGGCCTGTGAATAAATGATAACCCAGTGGTTAGGGGCAGCAGCCTAGATACATTCAGGATGCATTAAAGTAATTAGCTGGAAGAGGAGGAGAGTGCAATTTCCAATCCCCAGGAAAAACAAAACCATGCTTGGAACATCGAGGAACACTACAGCCCAGGGCTGGCAGAGCCACTTAGGCAAATGGCAGTACATGAAAGCAATGGGAAGATTCACTCGCTGCTTTTGCCTTGTTTGAGATCAGTGCCATTTAAGGGGATTTCAGGGCTACTGGAGCAACATAAATCCTCACGTTGTGAAATCACTCCACATGCTATGTTTTCACCCCCAGGTGGACAGGTCTAATGCAGGTAGTCACAAAGGATTAATAAACCAAACCATTCAGAAGAGAGCCATGGAGTCAGCCACATCTCTCTCCTCTCCTCTTTCTCTCCTCTCTCTCTCCTCTTTCTCCTCTCCTCTTCTCTTTCTCTCCTCTTTCTCCTCTCTCCTCTCCTCTCCTCTCTCCTCTCTCTCTCACACACACACACTCTCCCTCTCTCTCTCTTTCTCTCTCTCTCTCTCTCTCTCTCTCTCTCTCTCTCTCTCTCTCTCTCTCACACACACACACACACACACACACACACACACACACACCTTTTCTTTGTTTTCAGTACTAATTCAACCAGGTGGGAAAGAGTGGAGCAAGATCCCGGTGAACTTTTACGTATCAAAGTGCTAGGTGAAAAGGAAAGTGGAAATTGGGTTTGTTTTGGGTTAAGAGTTGGATGTCATCTTACACTAAAGAAGGAATTACCTGCACAAATCAGAATACTAGACACATTTGAGTCTAAATCCTGGTGTGACAGTGCTCTCTCCTATTAGCTGATATTGACCCATAGGTTCTTTTTTGCTTGACCAGGCCTTTGCTTTGGGTCAATATTATAAACAAACATTCAAGGAACAAAGAACCTTGAAAATACTGGTTTTTCCTGACACTTATATGTAGGCATTTGAAATCTGAGAAACCTTTGTTAGAGTCTAAGGGGTCAGAGTTTCAGAGAGATCCAAGTTCCTTCTCTCAGAAATAAAGAATGGTATCCTACTGCTGTGGAGGATGTCATGCAGGTCCTACTCTATCCCCTTCAGGGGCAACAAGAAACATGGTTACAACATCTTAGCATCTAACATTTGCACAAATATTGAGGTGCAGCTCTTGGTAATTTAGAACAAAAGGATTGTTGAATGGGTTGTTTAAAATTATTGAGAACTAATTATTAGAATCCTCAAGAGCAGGTTTTGGACAGCAATGATGCCCTCTGAATCAACAACCCCTATTTTCACCATTGCATCACACACCAGACACAGCAATTTTGATTCCCAAAGCAGCTCAGGAAATTTTATGATCCACAAAGCCATGAAAAGTGAAAAACAGCCCCTAAGATACAAAGAGTGGCTGGTCAAGCTTCTAGCTTTTTTCCAATTTCCAAAGAGGCACTGACTTCTCTCAACGTGTTTCTTGTTTGTTCATGATTAATAAAGCTTTGACTCTTTATTCTTATTCAGATGGACTTTTGTTTGAAATCCTTATTACAGATCATCACTCAAGAACAAATTAATTCAAAGGACTTAAGAAAACTATTATGTGTCTTCTTGAAACCTTGAAACTTCCTCCCTCCCACTCACCTCCCTTTTCTCAAATGCTTTTCTCACTTCTTGCTTTTAATCTCTCTTTTGCTCTCTCCCAGTCACTTAGCCTTAGTCCAAATGGGAATACATTGCTAAGTGACTGCTGCCTCTGACCTCTCTGCTGGACCACACTGCTGTGCTCTGAAAAGGCATCATCCCTGGGCAAGAGAACCCTAAGTCTGCCTGCCCTTTGCTTCAAGATGGAGGACAGGGCATGTTTGAAAATGGGGGTGCAGAAATCCTGTGACAACAGCATCCCAACAACACTATAACCAACTACAGTAAAAATAAAGTACCTGGTGCAGAGTCAGAAAATGAATAATTCAAACTTCCCTCACATGCTGAATTAACCTTGACTTATTTCATGCTTCCCTGCCCCCAAACCCCTGACTTTTGCTTCTCTTCAGGATGAAGTTGGCTGAAGTCATTCAGATGTGCATTTTAATCTCTTCAGGAAACTTCACCTTTATCTGGACCACATTGATTAAGAGTAGGATAAGCCTGTGCTCAGTGCCCCTTGGCCAACTGAAAGGGGTGCCATGTGGGTGCCTAGAGGGGTTGGTAACCCTAGACAGAAAGAGCCACACCCCTAAGATAACCACCAAGGGTGTCCTTCCACCAGAAGCTAACGTAACTTGGAATTTAGACAATGTCCATTTTTATAACCTTCAATTTTTAATTTTTATTTAAAATATTACTATATTTGTGGGGGTCAGGGAAAAATTACTATATTTGTATAATTATAAAATTATAAAAATATAACAACAAAAATTGGTAATATTTATGATTTATAATAAAATTATGAATTTTTATTTTATTTATTCCTTCATCTAATTTCCTTACTTATATGATCATTCCCAGCCACAGAAACCTCCTGAACAGATGCCCCCACAAAAAAAAATGACATAGAAAAAAAGAAGAAAGAAAACCGTCTTTTTCTCAGTCAGCTCTTGGAGAAGGCAGAAGTGGGCACACTCCCTGCAGGAAGTCACTGCAGCTGTCCCACAGGACAGTTATGAAGTGAATATTGTCTCCTCCCTTTGTCTCTGGCTCAAAGCCAGACAGTAGAGCAAGGCTCCTGAAAGCTCAATTTTCTTTCACCCAGGATGTCCTCACAGGCTTTTCCCTGAGGATGCACTCATCAGGAAGAGTGGGAGCTGCTCAGAGGCACCTGTACAGGTGTAAGCACAGGGTGTGAGCACAGACTGAGCTGCTGCTTCAGAGTAGGTTTGCTTGCAGAAGGTTTGAAAAAATGCAGCATGTCTCAAAGGCCACTGAAGGTGGAGAAAATTAGGTTTTATTTTTCCTTCTCTTTCTTCCTTTATTCCATCTTCCCATCTTCCCTTTCTCCCTCCTTTCTTCCTCCTTCCTTCCTCCTTTCTTCTTCCACTTTCTTTCCTTCCTTTTGTCCATCCTTGCTTCCTTATGTGTAAATATTGTTATTTGGAAAAATTTACTTAGATAAATGAGGGGAAGAGAGAGAGAAAGAGACAGAGACAGAGACAGAGAGACAGAGATTTAAGAGAAAATGCAGGCTTCTCCAGAGAGAAAAATGAAAGCTAAGAGTATACAGCTCAGCTTGCCATGAGGGCCAATCTCCAGGTTCTGGAAAATGTGCCTGTTACTTCATTTTAACTTTAATGAGTCTTAGTATAAAGAGTCACACACATGATTGCATAGGGCAGAAATAATGTTAAGATACAACATAGTATCTGTTTCATTCTTTTCTTTGTTTAATTAGTTCTATCCAATCTAACACTTTCTCCAAATTTTCTTTTGGTATTATCCACCATGAGGAAGGAATCAAACACTGGACTAAGATTCCTTTGGGCACTGCGTGTGGGAAGGTTCTTTCTGTGTCTGCCTCCTTTCTGGTTTGCTGCAACTTAAAAACTCGTCTATAAATCTTAACTCCTTTTAAGAGATACAACTATGTTTCTCAGAAAATGGCCTAACATACAAAATGAGTATGTTGTAGACATGAAATGTACATTGTTGGCTCCTAGGCCTAGTCCTCTGGTCTTTCCATTATTAATAAGTAGTGATCTTCCATCAATTGTCAGTAAATGGTGACCTTCCACATCATCCCACTTCTCAGAGAGGGAAAACCAGCTATTCCTCATAGAAGCAAGAGCAGGAAGAAACAGAAGGCACAGGAAAGAATGGTCTGCTACTACAGGTTTCTTCCAGACCCAACTGACCATTGAAACACATCCTTGAAGGAGCCAATGATGAACCTGGACTTGGTGCTGATGGTGTGAAAATCAGGTCTTGAAATGACTGGGCCAACATCTCTTAGAGCTCCTGAAAACTTACAACCCTGTAGGGAGGCAGGGATATACATTATGAACAGGAAAACATGGCCAGGACCAGAAATTGGAGGTACTTCCCCTCTAACATGCCTTGGGAGTAAGGTAGAAAGAAAACCAACTCTCTTGGTCCCAAACAGGTCAGGGTTCTCCCTCTGGGAGGAAGACAGCATGGCCCTTTCTTTTCTCTTCCTGGCTACAGCTGGAATCCCTGGCTCCCTTACGGCTGGCCATGAGGGCAGTGGAAGGCAGAGCTTCTCCTAGAAAGTTCCGACTGTAATTAGAACCTCATCTCCAAGGATTTGGGGGTGGGGTTGTCTCAATTCCCAGTTCTGCCAATGCAGCTGGTGGCTGGGAGACTGATGCCACCTGGCAGGTTCTCTAGAGACAGGCTCAGCTGTGCTGGCCTTCGAGAATCATCACTTGGTTTCTTCCCAGGGTAGGGGCTGGAGATGGGGGTGGGGTGGGGGCAGATGGAGGTGAGTGGCTGCAGCAGGCCAGGCGATGCCTCTCTGGCCTTCCAGTATGTGCTGGCTAGGCCCAGGCTTCAGCCACTCCGGAGTCTGGCTGGCAGCTCAGTTTCTACACCAATGGGTTTGGAGGTGACAAGTTCAACACCCCCGCCCCCTGGTTTTGTCAAACCTGCATTTTCTTTTTTCTTCCCTGACCTACTTTCCCGCTCTGGTGCTGGAACAATGCTTCCCTCTGTTTCTTCCCTGTTTAGGCCCATTTTTTTGCCTGAGCTGGTGCAAAAAGCCTGGTCTTTGCCATATTTTATGCCTTGAATCCCTGACAAGTGTTGATGGAGAAAGAAGAAAGAGAAAGGGGAAAGGGGGGGGGGGTTAGTGGGTTAAGGAACATCTCACCAAACAGAATTCTACAGATACCCAGATTTCTAGGAGGAGGTAAGGACAGCTACTAAAAGGGCTCACCTCTCCCTCCCTCTGTCCTTCTCCCACCCCAGGAAGAAGCAATTGAGGTGGGATAAAGTACCCCCCCCCTGATTTTACAAGCAGGGTAGCGCTGCTGCACCCCTGTTTGTACTGGGGTGTCAAAGGTGCTATGGTTTCAGGCTTGTCCCAAGCATGCTGATGACCATCTTTGAGTCTAAACCACAGAAGGTTTCTTAGGCTTCTGGCCATTTGCTGGACTGATCAGAAGTCACTGGTGTCTGCAGGAAAAGATCTGGTGGGTCTGAAAAGCAAGTTTAAGATCACAAAGCAACACAGGACAAAGTGACCCAGAAAAATGGCAAGTCACAAAGACAATGTGGCCACCCTATAGGGAAGGGCTATCAGAGCCATGGTGATGCTAAAAGTTTGCTTGGTCTGTAGGACTCTCTGTCCTGAAACCCAAGACACCTACTCTATTGACATCTATTGACAATGATGTCCCAAGCAAGTTGCAGGTATCTAACTAGAGTTAGAATTAGCACTACATACCCATCACTGTGCCACTGCCTGAACCTTGCCCCTTTACACTACCAATATCGACATCCAACCCAGACCTTCCCTTCTCCATCTCACCATCTTGGGTGACTTGGAGGCTGAGTCCTCTCTATACTCCAATACCTTTTTTCCCACTTTCCCAATCCCCAACCAAGAGCACTCTGGTCTCATTCTTCCTAAAACTAGAGGCTCTAAGAGAATATACTCAGCTTCTTGAAGAAGAGTTTCTTCTTCAAATAGATGTGGGCAGGCAGATTTCAGAGAGCAGCTTGTTACTTCTAATGTACTGGGACAAGACCCAGCTCCAACCCTGTGTCCTTCCTTACCCGTACAGTGCGTGAGGTGAACAAGTAGTGAGTACTGGGTAGGGAGGTGGACATGGAAAACAGCTGGCAGGTCCAGTGAAGGTTTTCCTCTGAATTTTGTTGGAAATAAATAAGTTTAGCTAGAGAGTTGATAGTCCAAGGAGAGGGGTGAAAACGGTGATATAAGAGCTCTTAAATTATAAATTACCAGAATGCTGGCACCTGCAGAAAATGCTCTGCTGGTGGAACTCCTATATTCACACTTTGTCCTGCCACCTCTCCCTGAGGAAGACAATCTATAAAGACTTTGCATTAGCTTCCTCTTCCATACATACCCATTTCTTAGATATAAAGATCCACTGAAGCTTGATTAACATTAGATAGGTATTTGCCTGATATTTGCCCTTCCTCCCTTGTTTATTATCTCTGAACAATAAATATTGCACTTGGAGGACAGTCAGGCTGCTCAATCCATGAGGCTGGGAGTCCACTGACCCCATGCTTTTCTCTCTTATGCCTGTCTTGGACTCTAGCAGGCTCGAGGAAGACAGCACCAGTGCCAGAGAGATAGTACAGGCACTTGCTTTGAACTGCTTTAATCCCTAATTAATATTTGGTTCCCTAGTTCTCACCAGGAATGATCTCTGAACACAGAATCAGGCGTGAGCCCTGAGCACTGCTGGGTGTGACTGAGGGAGTCCAAAAGTCAAGTATTTCCATTGCCCACTCTTTCTTGCTAAATCTGCTATCACATAAAACACACAGTTTAGATTTGTCACTTCTATCTGTCCACTGGGAGGGAATTTACCTCTAACACCGAGGGGTACATGTGGAAAGAACCATCTGGAAAGTTGGTAAAGACATTAAATGACTGTACTAGCCAACCCTGAACTGGCTGTCTGGCATCCCAGTGTCTGGTTTAATTAAAAAAAAAAATCTTTTCTTTTTCTGTTACTCACAGTCCAAATCTGGTAACTAGTCCTTACCTGAGAGGATTTCCTTTCCTCCCAGAAGAGGAATGGGTCATTTCCTGATCTCACTATTGGTCATGGCTGCTTCCCTCTGACAGATATGCCCTGTCAACCTCCCTTAGAAATTCTGCTAAAGAGCCCTTGGCCATTCTCCCACACCATTTCCTGCTTTGGAAATGACAAGGCCAATCCTCAAGGTGAGCCTTTTGCTCATCTTCACCTCCCAAATACCCTTGACACAGAGGTTAGGCCCTGATCAGCTACCCAGAAAATATCTGCCTTTCATGCTGTGTGTCCCACTTAGAGCTTATACAGGTCTGCTAAAGTATCTGAAACATTAAACATTTTGCCACACTGAACAATTTTCCCATCTTGCTCATTGAGAACATCACTTAGATCATAATGAGTGTCCAACAGGGATGCCCATCCAAACCCCTGTTAGTACACTGGAAGATGAGATGAATAACAACTCCATACACAGAAGAGACTGGAAATAAGCCTTAAAGTAAACGATCAAGCAATGGAAAAATTACTCAAAGAATGGGAACAGATGAAAATAGAAGTCTATGATAAGCTCAACAGAAACAACTTAAGAATCATTGGAGTCCCAGAGACCAAGGAAGAAGATCTCTAGGAAGAATCAATGGTCAAGAACATCATTAAAGAGAAACTACCAGAAATAAAGAATACATGCGATCAAATCCTGCATGCCCAAAGAATACCAACTAAAAGATACCCCAGAAAAAACACCCCAAGACACATGCTAGTCACAATGACGAACCCCATAGATAGAGACAGAATTCTGAGCGCAGCAAGATTAAAAAAAGAAATTACATTCAAGGGAATATTCTTGAGATTTACCGCAGACCTGTCACAAGAAACACTCAAGGCCAGAAGGGAGTGGTGGGACATAGTGACAAAACTCGATGAAATAAATGCTTTGCCTAGAATACTGCACCCAGCAAAACTCACTTTCAGGTTTGAAGGAAGAATACATGGTCTCACGGATAAACAACAGCTCAGAAACTTTACAGACTCAAAACCAGTCTTAAAAGAAAAACTGAAAGACCTACTTTAAGACAAGTCTGACCAACAGATGCATCAAACTTCGATAGAAAAATGGCAATAAATCCCAGGACAATTCTTTCTCTCAATGTCAATGGACTAAATGCACCAGTTAAGAGACACAAAGTGGCTAAATGGATCAAAAAACTCAATCCAACCTTCTGCTGCCTACAAGAAATGCACCTTAATAGTCAGAATAAGTATAGACTCAAAATAAAAAGCTGGAGGAAAATTATCCAAGCAAACAACACCCATAAAAATGCTGGAGTGGCCATACTAATATCAGATGGTGCAACTTTATACTCAGGAAAGTTATAAAGGACAAAGATGGACATTTTGTATTAATCAAGGGATTAGTACAGCAGGAAGAAATCACTCTCCTAAACATATATGCACTGAATGAGGGTCCAGCAAAATATTTAATACAACTGTTGACAAATTTGAAAAATAGTATCAATAACAACTCAATAATTGTGGGAGACCTCAACACAGCATTGTCAACACTTGATAGGTCAACCAGACTGAAATCCAACAAGAATGTACTAGACCTGAAAAGAGAAATGGAAGAAAGAGGCCTAGTGGATATACATAGGATACACCATCCCCAGAAACCTGGATACACATTCTTCTCTAATGTATATGGGACATTCTCCAGGATAGACTACATGCTGGCACATAAAACATACCTCCATAATATAAAGAGGATAGATTTTGCAAGCTACCTTTGCTGACCACAAGGCCTTGAAATTATATGTGAAGTACAAAGGGACACAGAAGAAAAACTTTAATACCTGGAAGTTAAACAGCCTAATATGAATAACCAGTGGGTCCGAGATGAAATCAAAGAGGAAATCAAAACCTTCCTGGAAACAAATGACAAGAGAAACACAAACTATCGAAACTTATGGGACACAGCAAAAGTGGTATTGAGAGGAAAATTTATAGCTTTGCAAGCACACATCAAGAAAGAAGAAGGGGCACACCTGAATAGCTTAATGACACACCTCATAGAATTAGAAAGTGCTCAACAAAAGGAACCAAAAATAAGAAGTTAGAAGGAAATAACAAAGCTGAGAGCAGAAATTAATGAAGTGGAAACCCAAAAAACAATCCAAAAGATCAACGAAAGCAGAAGTTGGTTCTTTGAAAAAATAAACAAGAATGATAGACCACTGGCAAAACTAACAAAGAAAGAGAGAGAAAGAAAATTGATAACTCATATTAGGAATGAAAAAGGAGAGATCACTACTGAAATGGCAGAGATTCAAAGGGTAATCAGAAACTACTTTGAGAAACTCTATGCCACTAAAAATGAGAGGAAGAAATGGATAAATTTTTGGACTCTTATAATCTTCCACAGTTGAATGAAGAGGATGTAGCATATTTAAACAACCCCATCACTACTGAGGAAATTAAGACAGTAATCAAAGGTCTGCCCAAAAACAAAAGCCCAGGCCCAGATGAATTCACTAATAAAATTTTTCAAACCTTTCAAGAGGAACTACTACCAAGCCTGGCAAGACTCTTTCATAAAATCGAAAAAACGAGAACACTTTCAAATAGTTTTAAGAAGCCAACATCACCTTGATATCTAAACCAAACAGAGATGCTACCAAAAAAGAAAATTACAGACCAATATCGCTATTGAACACAGATGCAAAGATCCTCAATAAAGTCCTGGCAAATAGGATTCAATACCTCATTAAGAAGATCATCCACTATGACCAAGTAGGTTTCATCCCAGGAATGCAAGGATGGCTTAACATCCATAAATCTATCAACATAATACACAAAATCAACAACAAGAAAAATAAAAATCACATGATCATATCAATAGATTCAGATAAAGCATTTGATAAGGTCCAACACCCATTCTTGATCAAAACTCTCAGCAAGATGGGAATGAAAGTAACCTTTCTGAATATAGTTAAGGCCGTCTATGACAAGCCAGTGGTAAATATTATCCTCAATGGAGAAAAACAAAAAGCTTTCCCTCTAAATTCTGGCACAAGACAAGGCTGTCCTCTCTCACCACTCCTATTCAGCATAGCACTGGAAGTACTTGCTATAGTGATTAGGCAAGAAAAAGATATCAAGGGAATCCAGATAGGAAAGGAAGAACTCAAGCTCTCACTGTTTGCAGATGACATGATACTCTACTTAGAAAACCCTAAAGACTCTACCAAAAGCTTCTAGAAACAATAGACTCATATAGCAAGATGGCAGTCTACAAAATTAACACACAAAAATCAATGGCCTTCCTATACACCAATAGTAATAAGGAAGAAATGGACATTAAGAAAACAACCCCATTCACAATAGTGCCACACAAACTCAAATATCTTGGAATCAACTTGACTAAAACTGTGAAGGACCTATACAAAGAAAACTATAAAACTCTGCTCCAAGAAATAAGAGGACATGTGGAAATGAAAACACATACCCTGGTCATGGATTGGCAGGATTAACATAATTAAAATGGCAATACTCCCCCAAAGCATTGTACAGATTTAATGCGATTCCTCTAAAGATACCCATGACATTCTTCAAAGAAGTGGACCAGGCACTTTTAAAATTTATTTGGAACAATAAACACCCTAGAATATCTAAAGCAATCATTGGGAAAAAGAATATGGGAGGAATTACTTTCCCCAACTTTAAACTTTACTACAAAGCGATAGTTATCAAAACAGCATGGTATTGGAATGAAGACAGGCCCTCAGATCAGTGGAATAGGCTTGAATACTCAGAGAATGTTCCCCAGACATACAATCACCTAATTTTTGATAAAGGAGCAAGAAATCCTAAATGGAGCAAAGAAAGCCTCTTCAACAAGTGGTGTTGGCATAACTTGCTAGCCACTTAGACCCCAGTTATACTCATGTACGAAGGTAAAATCCAAATGGATTAAAGACCTCAATATCAGACCCAAAACCATAAGATATATAGAACAACACATAGGCAAAATGCTCCAGGACATTGAGACTACAGGCATATTCAAGGAGGAAATTGCATTCTCCAAGCAAGTGAAAGCAGAGATTAACAGATGGGAATATATTAAACTGAGAAGCTTCTGTTCCTCAAAGGAAATAGCATCCAGGATACAAGAGACACCCACTAAGTGGGAGAAACTACTTACCCAATACCCATCAGACAAGGGGCTAATCTCCAAAATATACAAGGCACTGACAGAACTTTACAAGAAAAAAAATCTAATCCCATCAAAAAATGGGGAGAAGAAATGGACAGACACTTTGACAAAGAAGAAATACAAATGGCCAAAAGACACATGAAAAAATGCTCCACATCACTAATCACCAGGGAGATGCAAATCAAAACAACTATGAGGTACCACCTCACACCCCCAGAGATTGGCACACATCACAAAGAATGAGAACAGTGTTTGCAGGGATGTGGAGAGAAAGGAACTCTAATCCACTGCTGGTGGGAATGCCATCTAGTTCAACCTTTATGGAATGCGATATGGAGATTCCTCCAAAAACTGGAAATCGAGCTCCCATACAATCCAGCTATACCACTCCTAGGAATATACCCTAGGAACACAAAAATACAATACAAAAATTCCTTCCTCACACCTATATTCTTTGCAGCACTATTTACCATAGCAAGAGTCTGGAAACAACCAAGATACCCTTCAACAGATGAATGGCTAAAGAAACTGTGGTACATATATACAATGGAATATTATGCATCTGTCAGGAGAGATGAAGTCATGAAAGTTTCCTATACATGGATGTACATGGAATCTATTATGCTGAGTGAAATAAGTCAGAGAGAGAGAGAGAGAAAAAAACAGAGTGGTCTCACTCATCAATGGGTTTTAAGAAAAATGAAAGACATTCTTGTAATAATAATTTTCAGACACAAAAGAGAGAAGGGCTCAAAGTTACAGCTCACCTCATGAAGCTCACCATAAACAGGGATGAGTTTTGTTAGAGAAATAACTACATTTCGAACTATCCTAATAATGAGAATGTATGAAGGAAATTGAAAGTCTGTCTAGAGTACAGGCGGGGTTTGGGTGGGGAGCAGGGAGACTTGGGACATTGGTGATGGGAATGTTGCACTGGTGATGGGTGGTTTTCTTTAAATGACTGAAACTCAAACAACACAATCGTGTATGTAATCAAGGTCTTTAAATAAAAAAACATATTGAAAAAAGTAAAATAAATTAAAAAAACATTCGCATACCCTGAGCAGTTCCGTTCGGGGTATGCAAATGTTTAATGCGATTTTTTTGTGATTTTTTTCTTACTAATGCGATTTTTTATTGCGAATATTCGGTAAGCGAAATCCCTTATGCGGCCCTGCCTCACCCTGACTTTGCTTCCTGAGGCCCCCAGGTAAACTGAGTTTGAGACCCCTATCATAACCCAATTGGGCTCAAATTACTTTTCAACATTTCTACCTTCAAATACCATTACATTGAGGTTTAGGAATTCAACACATGGCTTTGGAGGAAGTGGGGAGGACTCCAATATTCAGTTCCTAGCAGAGTCTCCTATGACTTTATCATAGTGACAAATATCCACCAAGAGGAGAAGAATGGAATATTTCTTTCCAGGGCAACCTGGGACCTTTTCGCTGTGTCAGGCCCCTAATGCTTTTGCACCTCCAGAATCTTTTCACCTTCCTTCCTCAACCCTTTGCATTTCTCCCTTGTGAATACATGTAGGACTATCAGTTAGTTTCTTAACCTGAGCTAGTCAAACTTGTTCATGAAGTACAAATGGGTGAGTTACCTTCTGGCAAAAATGTTAATCTTGAACAGAACAAGGTATTGAAGATTGTTCAATATATAGGTACTTTTCAAAAAAAGACTCATAGTTTCTTATTTCCTTCACTCTCTGGTTTCAATACTTTCTGATACTTGGTCTTCAGCATTGACTTCTACAAAATGACCATAATATACCCTTTTAATTAATTACTTTTTTCCCATGTGAATCATCAAATTAATATATCTAATTTACAACTAAAAGGATCCTCTTCTATAGGGTTTTAAGTCAATGAAGCCCAGAGTTGGATGCCTGTTCTTAACCACTACAGCTCAGAATACATTTATTTTATACATTCTCTAACAGATCTATTCATTATAATAAAAGGGCCCAAATAATTCCTCCAAAGCTCAAAATAAAAAAAACTAAACTAACAAAAATAAAAAATAAAGAAAATAATACTACCTTAGATTACCTTCTTTCTGGTATTCCAGGTCATTCTCAAATAGAAAACACAACCACCAACTGCAGAAGCTAAATTGGGGGCAAGATTCTTTAAAAAAAAAAACTTATCTAAAAAGAAGAATATGAATGAAATAAATGAAACTATGTTCATAGCACCTGACTCACACGATTACTGTGGGTCAGTCATCAATATGTAGATAGAAAGAAAATAATTGGCATAAGCTCCTTGAAATTTCTGCCTCAAGCTTCCCCAAGGAGGCCTTGGGGAGACTCAGAAAGCACGTGGACCGCCAGGGCGTAGTAATAAGAACTGACAGTCTGGTGTGTAGTACAAAAGATGCTGCCCTCCTGGAACCATGAAAAGGCCTTTAATCAGCCCAAAAGTTTGTACTGGAAAAAAAAGGAGGGGAGAGGAGATAAAATACCTCCTCATTTATTGTTTCTCTGCCATAGCTGTGCCCAGCTCTTGCTAACTGTAGAGGCCCCTGTGGCATCATCTATGCCTACCTCATTAATGCCACTTGCTCATTGTTATGCCAGAAAACCCAGCTGATTAACTGGAAACCCTGAGCTGAAGGTTGCCTGGGTTGCTAGTGGCTTATGCACACAATTCACACTCCAGGTGTTAGCGCTCCCATCTTGCCTCAAATCACTCAGTGAGTCTGGAAAGTGGGAAATCGGCTTTGAATTTGTCTCTGGCTCCTTACTGACCGGTCAGACCCCAGGGTGTCTGTGGAATATTTGATTAGTTGTAAACTCAAAACAATCATCACAAAGAAAGATAAAAGGTTAAAGCTACAAGCAAGGCACCCTAGAGAGCAGAGCCTGAAAGATTGGAAAAGGTAAGCTGAGAAAATGCACAGGCCCTCCCAGCAGAAGCTAAAGATAAAACAAGGCAATTTTCATGCCCAAGGCAAAAAATAAAAAATTGAGCTGAGTCCATTCTGGAGGGATGTTGAGAGGGGAATCTCCTTCTCCACCTGTCCTCTTTCCCATCCCCAGTGGAGAATGGTCTTACCTCCTGGCAGGTTTTCTTTTGTTCCCTCATATTTAGCTGGGGCAAAGATCCTGTCACTGATAAATGTGGTTCCTCGTGTCATCAACAGACAATATTTTCAAGGAAGTAATCATAAAAATATCTTAGTGTTGTGTTGGATCCTAAGAGTCCCCTTTGTAAAAACAGCCAAACACATGATCCAAATCTTTAGACTATGACCAAGGTCATGCACTCTTTGCAAGGGCAGTGGTTTTTCATCTCAGATTCTTAGACTCACTTGATGCAGATCAGCACCTGTGAAAGGATAAATGCTACAGCATATGGGGATCCTGCATCAGGGTCCTAGTTCTTGTGGCATGTAAGGCTGTGGCCATATTGTGGCTCAGCTACTCCCTCTGTTCCACTCTGCTTTAGTTCCACCTTCAGAAGTACTGAATCTAAAAACAACACAACCAAAATAGTAAACTTAGTGCTTAAAAAATATTTTGTTGGTGGCTACAACCCTTGGCATTCAGGGGTTATTCTGCCATGGCACTCAGATGTTATTATTTCTTGTGCACTTGAAGGATTACAGGAGATGCCTGGGATTGAACCCCAGTTAACAGTGAGCAAGGCAAACATACTTTGCTCACTGTATTATTGATCTAGCACCAAATGCTTTAAAATTAAAAAAATTAAAAACTGGAATAAATTGAAGTGGTATGCAAATGTATTGACAGGCAACCTGGCCACCATAGAAATCTGCTCTGTGACATCCTTGGGGGAATCCAATGATATTCCCTGGAACCTTCACAGTGGGCAGCTTCATGATTCATAGAGGAACTAGGAAGAAAAAGAACCATATTGGGGAGGCTATGTCTATGGTACCATAGACACTCTAAAAGGTAATGAACACGAGCCAGAAGGAAAGAGTAGTCCCTCAGACAATGGGAGAATGGTAAATAAGATTAAGCATTTAGATGTGATGGCCCAATCACAGAAGTCTTAAAAACTGTCAAGAAAAAAATGTATACATCAAATGCTAAATTTGACACCCTTTTTTCTTTTCTTTTAATCATGTCTATTTAAACTCTATGGTTTACAAAGTTATTCATGCTACAAATATTTCTGGCATTCAATGTTATAAGGCCAAACCCACTACTAGTGTAACATTCCCTCCCCCAGTAGTCCCAGTGTCCAACCTCCCCTCAAGCCTGCCTTTTTGTTAGGCATGGATAATTTTTTTTATTAAATATATTTTTTATTTAAGTAACATGATCATATTTGAGTTATAGTCATAACAGAACACCCCCCTTCACCAGTGCAACATTACCCCCTCCCCACTTCCCATCCCCTACCTGTATTCGAGACAGGCATTCTACTATAGTAATTTGTTTTTAAGTTCAGTAAGTTGTATTTTTTTCCTTAAAAGATAAGAGTAAAAAATATAGTAAAGGTGCCAATGTTTGCATAGGTCCAGAAAAATGGAGAAAATGGAAAAAAAATCCTTGACCTGATTACAAAAAGACCTCACCCCTGAAGTTTATTGGCATAAGACAGACTCTGGGTTCCAGGCATACCAGTCTATCCAACTCCAGTCATTCTCAAGGTCCCGGTGAAACTTTTTCACACTTTAGCTATTGTTGATATCAGACTCTTATATTTAAAGACTCTGGATTCTGTGCATTTCTTTCATCGATGTCAGGCTGATTCGGAGCATCCTCTAGTTTCAGCATATCATTAAATGCAGAGCGATCTGCCCTGCATGCAGACTGAGTCGCCTGGGTGTTGGGAGTACTTTTTGGAGTAAGTCAATGCCAAAGCAGTGGTAGGTCTTCTCTAGTAGAGGCTTGGATCCTGGGAATGTTAAAGACAATTGTGGTTGTTTCCATAGTTCAGGTGTGTGTGGGCGATGCCCATTCTTCTGAGGCCTGAGCCAAATCATTATGCCAATGTTCAGGGTAAAAGGCCTAATTACATTACCAAATTTGTGTTCCCATCTCTATTAGATAAGAACTTGTTTGCATATGTATTATTTTCCCATTTTAATGTGACTATGCAAAAGAGAAGCAAAGGCATCGATAATTTACTAAATATTAATTGTTAGAATTAAATGGTAATGTATATATTTTTTTAAAAATACTTCATTCAAAGGAAATTCACAAAAATGATCATATCTTGCAATGGGGTCATTTCATCATTATCTGTTTGCTGCTGGTTGGTGTTGGTTTGGTTTGTCGAATTTTTGTGTCTTTTATGAGAATTTTACCTCTATTTTGTTTGTATTTTTGTTGTTATTTGTTTTCCTTTTGAATCACACCCAGCAGTGCTCAGGCATTACTCCTGGCTCTGTGCTTAGGAATCACTCCTGGTAGAGCCAGAAAACCATACGGGATGCTGAGGATCTAATCAAGGTTGACTGTTTGCCAGGCATATGCCCTTCCTGCTGTGTAATCATTCAGGCCACTTACCTTTAACTTGGTGCATTCCTACTGGGATGTCATAATTGAACAATAAGGAAGTGTCATGAGATTACATGTGCAGTTGTAGAGTTGAGAACTTTGTAGGTCTGGGGAGTTGAGTGGATGACATATGGTGGCTGTGGATCATAGGGCTTGGTTGCCAGGGCTTCTGAAAGTATGGATGCATGGGGGGCAGCCCACCCAGTATCCCCAAATACTCCAGTGATCTTAACTCCTAACTCTGCATATCTGGAGTATTTGGTAGTTAGTGTCTCTGCAGAGATTAGCGGGAAGAGGTGAAGATGGGCCATTGGTGTGGGGTCAGTTGTGGGGTGCATTTGCAGCTGCTAAAGCTTCAGCATGGTGGAGGGACTTGCCCCACTCCCACCCTAACGGGGTGACCCAGTTCAAACAGCTGCAAGATGAGTATATCTTTGTGCAGCGTGGCTCTCTCTCTCTCTTTCGAGAGAGACAGAGACAGAGAGACAGAGAGAGACAGACAGAGACAGACAGAGACAGAGAGAGAGTTAAATGACTCTCTGGTACTGGCCGATTGATATCTTTTTTTCTTAGAAAGCCTAGCTCCTAAAAGAGCCCCATAGTGTAGGAGCAACACACAGATTTTGTGATAAAAGATCAAGAAAATGGGCAAAAAAGGGCAGCTAGGAGTACAAGGAGAGCATAGAAAGAGCCATTAATCAAGCACCATGCCCCTGGCTTTCTCTCCTCTCCATGTGGTTTCCAGCAGAGCTCAGTGGCAGTTGACACAGACAAAGTTCGACTTGTCACATATCTAGCATGACAGGGAGAGTTAGAGGAGAGAATCAGAAATACCAACTCAGCCAATTTCAGACATCAATCAAGATGCTAATTTTTGCAGTTGCTCTCTGTGGACAGGGTCATCAAACTTTAAGATGCTGTTGGACTACACTGGCCAAGAGAAAGGCAAAGATGCTGATAAAGAGTTGATGTGGGTCTTCCTTTGATGAAAGAGCCTCCACAGATGAATTTCAGTTGACACCAGGGTTAATCATTCACCCATGGATAGTTAAAGTAAACTTGAAAAAGTGGGGACAATTTCCACAAGTGTGTCACATGTCAACACTAGGAAAGGAATGCATGTATCTGTTGTAGTACATAACCAGGTTATGGAAGACACCTGGTTTTCCAAAGACAGAAGAATAGATAATAAAAAGTGGACAATATATATGTAACATATATGAGTGTACATATAGATAATGAAGTACTATTCAATCACAGTACCACTTTAACACAGAAAAGGATAAAATCCTGCAATTTGTAGTAACGTGGATGAAACTGAGTCTTTGTGTTAAGTGAATTAAGACAAAGGACAAGGTCAAACATCAGACACCCTCTCTCACCTGTGGTCTCTAGAATAACATTTCTAGAGAATGGTGGATAGGACAGTGGCAAACCATTGGTGCCAGATTGCAGAAACAAAAATGCCAAGAAAAAGACAATGGAAGGGGAAAAAAGAGAGAAGATCTGGAAAGGAGCACAGAGGCAAGGAGCAAGGGCGCTTGGGTCCTTTTATGTAGTAGAGGCAAAGTATGTCTAAACCATGGCTTTCAACACTAGACCCAACACTACCATACTAAACTCAAAATGTATGTCAAGGAGTTATACTGTGAGGTGCAAGGGAATCTGGGCTAAGGGTAGAGAGATTGGAGGTGGGAACATTGTAAACCTAAATCTATTGGATACAAATATGTGAATAATGATGTCTAAATAACAGGAAAAATATTTTTTTTTTTGGTTTTTCAGGTCACACCCATTTGATGCTCAGGGGTTACTCCTGGCTAAGCGCTCAGAAATTGCCCCTGGCTTGGGAGTACCATATGGGATGCCAGGGATCGAACCGATGTCATGATTTTTCTTTGGCTAGTGCTTGCAAGACAGACACCTTACCTCTAGCGCCACTTTGCCGGCCCCAGGAAAAATATTTTTAAAAGATTAGGAATATGATAACCATGGACCTCTTTGTGGCTTTACCTAGCAACAACAGTTTTAAATATCTTGGTGGTATTTATATATTTATGTTCATGGCTGAATTTATGTCTGTGGCTTGCTCCCTGGCTGCCAATTTTAATTCCTTTTCTCAAAAAGACTTCCCAAATCTTCGCAAGCCTACATGTCTATTAGCTTTGTTCACACTTGATTGTTGGTGTCACAATTAGGTTTATTATGTCTGATTCTTCCCATCCCAAGTCCTCTCTGTGTCTTGGCTGCCCTAATGGCTTCTATCATCATTTCTAGCTCAGAAAAGTGAATCTACATCACTATTCAAATGGAGGAGAAGCTGGAGACATAATATGGAAAATATAGATTGAGGCAAAGTGGGTCAAGCTCTTCATTTTGTATGCAACAAACCAGGGTTCTATCCTTGACACTAACTATGCTCCCTGAGCACTGCCAGGGATCACAGAAGCGATTCCTGAGCACAGAGCCAGAAATAAGCTCTGAGCACAGCTGGGCTGGATGCAACCCAAAAACCTAAAAAAAAAAAAAATTAAAGGAAGGAGAAGAATTTGATCAAGTGGCAAATGTAAAATTTATAACATTAAATTGAAAATGAAAGGCAGAATATCTCCAAAATTGTTCAGGTATAATATCCATTTAGCTCTTTATTCAGTTAGATTTCCAGTATCTAAAGACAGTTGTCTCCTTGGGGGGAAAAGGAACAACCAATAATTGCTTGGATTGTACCAAGAAAATGCCAGTTTCTTTAAGAAGAGGCATACTGGAAAGTGGGGCAGGAGTGAGATTAAATCTGCATTTCTTCTTTTAGGACCAGCAGATGCTGATTTCCTGGCCACATCATCTGTTTATCTGGTTTTCATTGTTAAAAAAAATCGCTATGACTATGAAAGCAAGAATGCGTGAATCTAAGGAACAAGTCAGGCACTTAACATTTGTAAGCAAGAGTAAGATGAACTAAATACAAAAGCACTGCTCAGACTGAGACAACATGGAATAGCAATTGACTTCAAGTCCCAAATCCCCTAAGTAATATGGATTTGATTGGTGCCATGATCTGCCCAGTTTCTGAGGCTAGGATCAAAAGACTGTCCAGGCACCAAGTGGAGTTGGAAGTGGAAGGAATGACGAGTTCAAAATTGAAACCAAATGAGACTGGTTCAACTGGACCACACACACCTCCTAGGGGAAAGGGTTGAGAGCACTTTCATAAGCAGAAAGTTCTGTCATATCTCCCTTTCACTTGACTGTATGAAGCCAGGAGTAGTGAGACCAAGTTTACATGCCCGTGACTACTTTAGAAGTCCAGGAGATTTAGATAATCTTATTGGTGCTTTTATGTCAAACGACTTCTTGGCTTTAATTTGTTTAATAATTTGCCTTAATTCTCCAGCTTCTTAGTGCCTCAGCCTCTTTCTTATTCTAAAGCATCTCCTCAACTCCACCACTCCAACAATTCCACATTTAGTTAACAAGTTGTTGTTGAGCACCTCCTCTGACCTGCCACATTCTCTTCCAAATGCTGTAGTGGAAGTGGGAGAGGATGTCTAGAGAACACAGCAGAGACACAAGGAGATAATGCTTTAAAGGGAATGTGTTTGGAAACATCAATGGGAGAAAATTTGATGTATTTAAGTGAATTTTCCTAACTTAAATCATCCTCCTCCATATAAGTATTCTTACCTAAGAACAGAGAGTGGAGTAGAGCAATTGAACAATGGGAAGGGAGGGCATTTTACTTGCATGTGACCAACCCAGATTGGATCCCTGGTATCCATATGGATACCATATGGATGCCAGGACTGATTTCTGAGTGCAGAGCAAAGAGTAATCCACAAACTCCATTGGATGTGGCCCAAACCCCCCCCCCCCAAAGAAACCAGAGTCTTAGAATCCAAATTTAACACTTTTTATTTCCAGCATGTTTAATAATAAACATATTATTAAAAATAATAATGCTAAACCAAGTCATTGCTTCCTCATTCACCTTGACTTCTGACCATGGACTTCTGCCTGTCTGAACACTCATCACTGAGGAATTCTGCAAGAAAGCTTGAGAAGATGACAAGAAGAAAAAGAAAAAGAAAAATAGATACCTGGGAGGAAGTGAAATGATGCCAATAAAAAGATAAAGAGAGAAGATGGAGCTAAATGTGTGTATGTTTGAGAAAGAGAGAGAGCATTGTGTGGATACTAGAACTCTTAGAATTCTGGGATTGTGTGAAAGCCAAAGCACACAATTATAAGACATGCTTACTATGCAGTTCATGCAAGTGCCTTGTTTTCCCTCTTAATATCAACACTGGCACCAAGGATCCCTTGAGAAGCATCTCAGAGTCCTCTTTTTCCTATACCTGACCCCTAAGTTAAGCATTTTCATCTTCAGTACCTCCATAAGAGATGGAGACAGGACGACTTCCAAGACTCTGGTTTTTTCTACCTCTCATGCCACCTCTTTGCCTCATTCCAGGGCACATTGATCTTACTTTCTTCTACATTCAGGGCTGAAGAACACTTTGATGGTTGCTGATAATTTTATAGATGTATCATTTGCATCTCCACCTCGATGTATGGAGGACAAAAAATTTGAAGACAAACATCCTGTCTAACAATCTACCAAAGAGTGATGGGCATACAAATTCAAAGTAAGTTGATTGGCTGATGAGCCATGATGTTGCTGTCACAGAAAAGAAACTAGAAACAGAGATAGTGTTTTTCATGAGACACCTGTGCTCTGCCTCTTCCACTCAAGTTCAGGGATTGTCCCTACAAGGTTTCCTCTAAGGAATTACATGTCTATACAAAATAGGAGTCGGGGAAGGGAATGAGTGTGATAATAAGAAGAGTCAAAAACCCATGAATAATGAGAAAAGAAGATAAATAGCAGACAAAACAACAGCTTCTGGGGAAAGAATGTGACTAAAATAAACCATGAAATAAATGATTTCCTTTTTTAAAATAAGAGAAGGCTCAAACTATCTTATATCTCCACTTATTGGGAACAAAAGGGAAAATCTACTCTATGCTGATAGAATTGAAAAGGATCAAACTCCTGTAGAAAATTCCAAATTTGAATCCAGTGAGAGTATTTTTGGTGGAGAGGTTAATACCAGCCCCAGAGACACATTATAGTCATTATAGTCATAAACATTTTCTTTATATTTAAAGGGACCCTATTTTTTCATATTTTCTGTCTTTCTTCCCTTACCCAGCTCCCTGATATTCTCATCTTTGTGATTCAAGTCCAATGATATTTCATGATTCTATACTGTCTATTCCCTTTTTTCTTTCTTTGCTTCATTTTGTCTTGGGAGCTACACTCAGGGCTTATTCCCGGCTCTGTGCTCAGGGATCACTCTTAAAGCATTCAGGGAAGCATGGGGAGTGCTAGGTATTAAACCCTGGTCATTCAATTACAAAGCAAACGCCCTTTTGCTCTACAAACTCTCCAGCCCCATGTTCCTTTGTTTCTTTATACCTCACAAATGGAGAACATCTTCCCATGTTTGTTCTTCCCCCTCTCACTTATATTTCTCAGTTTCATCCATGTTGTGGAAACTGCAATATTCCATTTATTCTAACAATAGCATCTTATTCCATTTTATGTGCAAGTGTATCTCACAACTTTATTTATCTATAATTGGACATTGAGTGAATTTTATATCTTGGAAATTGTACTTCATGTTGCAAAAATACAGGGATGTGCATATCTTTATGAATTAGTATTTTGTGCTTGGATGGTAGATATCAAGAAGTGAAATTGATGGGCTCTAGGAAATTTTATTCCCACTTCTTTTTTAGAAATATCCTTGCTGTTTTTAGAGGCTTAACCAAATGACTTTCCTACCAATAGCAAGTAAGAGGAGTTTCTTACTTTAGTAAAGTCCCCACAACTTTATTCTTTCGCATATGCCAGTCTCACCAGTGTGAGACAACATCTCATGTTTATTTGCCTTCTTCTAACAATAAAACCCCTCTATGCATGAGAACATTCTAACAAGAAAGTAATCCTTTAAGCAAGAATAGGTGTATTCATCCTGAATGACTCCTGTCTGTGTCCTGGTCCTATTAGTCATTAATAAAAGACACACAATCTACCTGTACAGATGAGTAATAAAATCACCATAGGTGTTTGAGATAATCATCCTCAAATGACATTTACATAATCTAAACATGCCCAGATATGATTTTAATCATGGCACCAAATCCAACCATGGAATCCAACACCCTTTTAACATCATCCTTTTTAGATTTTTGGTTCACAAAGTTGTCATGTTGTCTTACTTTCTATTTACATCTCCTCTGGCTGTCCAAGCCATAACTGGGCTTCAGGGGACAACATAGCTCTTTCCTTCAGGGGTTGGTGTCCTAACTCAGTGGCTCAGGTGACCTTGTAAGTATAGTAACTCAAACACTGAGAATTACAATGAACAAAGATAGCAGCACTGGCCAAGTCTCAACTGGAAGGAGAGTAGCAGCTGCTAAAGCTAAACAAGACCCTTTTCCTTGGCCCCCTTTACATCTATTCTTTTACATAGGGCTGAGGAAACCACCAGTGAATACACAATTTCTGTGTACCTCTAGAATTGAAAAAATACTTTAGGTGATTGTGTGAGAAAGAGGAAGAAGGGAGAGTTAGTGGGTAGGACAGAAAGACAGACATTGGAGAGAGGCCTTGTCCTGAAGAAAGAGCCTGTCATGTGAGCACCCACAACCAGAGGCCTTGTCAGTCTAAGGGCTATTAAAGCTCTAAAGTAGTTGGTGGCCAATGTGTGAATTTGCCCATCTGAGTTGCAATAGGTGAGTGGGCCAGAGAAAGAAAGGATAAAGAGGATAAAATAAAGAGCTGCCTTATTTCACCACATAATACTAGCCCCCAGATAACAGGTTTTGGATTACCTCAGTTGAATAAAATGCTGGGGCAGAAGTGTTTGCCTTTATTTACTGGTCAAAACCTGAGTTTTAAAAGCATGCACAATTGAGAATTGACAGATGTCAGAGAAGAGGCCAATTTACATAACCAAATGCCAGAGAAGACCAACTGGAGGCCAGAACAAGGGGTATCCCACTTAGGTTATACATTGCTAACTCAAGAAGAGCCTTTCTAAGGCATTGAGTACAAAACATACCACATAATAGGACCTTACTCTTGCACTCCACTTTGAAAATTCCAGGGACCTTTAACTGATACTAAACTTTCCTGTTTCTTATTCATTTGGAAAGGAGTGCATGCTGGAGAGCCAGATTCTCATCCAACCAGTATGGATGATTGAATGTCAGCTTAGCAGTGCAGTACTACTGGGGCCACCGAGTTCTGGCATTCAGCATGACAATGCTTGTAAAATTAGTAAGTATCAGGGAATAAAGTTGGACCCTTGCACATGCTCCTTTGCCCTGCCTGACCTTGTACCTATTCCAGTACTTTGTAACATGTCAGATTCCTCAGTTTTGCTCCCTGTGCCTATTACAGTACTTCATAATGTGTGTCAGATTCCTCAGGCAGTCTTGCTCCCTTGTCCTTGTCTCAATGATCTAAGCTTAGTAGCTGGATACCCTTCAAAAACCTGAACCTTTGTTAGGTCACACCCTATTAACAGCCTCTCTGGGGTTCCCACATATTTGTATTTACAGAACTACAGAACAAAACTTTTGTAGCCATTCTCAAAAAAATTTTTTGAGCAGAAAGGGTGACTTCTTAGGTCACACCCTGCCTTTATTCAAAACTTTCCCCGACTTCCTCTTTCTTTTCACCAAGCCCTTTGACTTGTAAAAGTCCACCTAGATAGGTACTTTTATTTCTCACTTGACCTTCCCTCCTGGTTGAATTTGTACTGGTAGAATAAAGAGAGGTTTTGGTTGGGTTTGGTGTGCAGAGAGACCACAAGGCAAGAAGCAAACTAAATTCATGATTCTCTCCTGACTGGCTTGGTTTATTAATTATTTGTTTCTACCCTTGCAGACCTATTCACCCAGGGTTGAAAATATGGTACATGGAATGATTCCACAAACCATCCCTGGTATAGAGAAGTGGGCTCTCCCTCTGCAGAGAAACCAGATGTTCCTCACTGCCATGCCTATTTTGGCCCCTTCAGGATGGGCACATCCGCTTGCCAAAGTCTTTTGCTGCTCTAACCCAGATGACAACTGGGAGCTATTTCTATGTGTCCATTGGGAACCTGACACTCTAACCCCTTCAAGCACTATCTTAATTGTACACAATCCAACTTCTGATTTCCTCCCTGGACCTCCTTGCCTGCGCTGTTTTCTTCTGTGGCCAAGACACTTCTGCTGCCCAGGGTGGAGGGCACTGAGTCACCAGGGAGAGGCTGGGAGAACAGCCTGTCTCTGACTGCTTCACTCACACATCCTGAACAGCCAGTGGGATCCAGCTGGGACCCAGCACTGCTCTTTATGACCGCTATGCTCAGGAATGTGTCTGCGGGGAGTGAGAAAAGGTGCAGACACAGTAGAATTGAGTCATTGGTTTCTTTTTTGTTTCCTAAGCAGGATTGCCAAGAAGATCCTGAAGACTGGCTCACAGAGCAGGTAAGCACAGAGACTCAAGTCCAGTGTGGAGACACCTAATTTTAGGGCAGCAAGATTCCCGTAGCGGTGCCAGGTTACCATGGCCCTTGAAGTTTATTTTTCCTTTTTTTTTTTAACAATAGGTGAATATTGGGTGCTGGAGCAATAACACAGCAGGGAGTACATTTGCCTTGCATGCAGCAAACCAGGGTTTGATTTTCACTAACCCATATGGTCTCCCAATAACCACCTAAAAATAAGTGAACACGGAATTGGAATATTTCATGCGGGGGAGGAGAATTGTGGAGTGAATGTCTGGGGAGGTGGAGAGGAAAGGCCAGCAGGAAGAAACTCTTACCAGGAGTAAGAGTTTGGTTCATGAGATTCCAAAGTCCATTTTGCTGATCCAAATACTCACTATGTTCAATCCCTACATCCATTTACTCCTGCTTGACATGAGTACATTTTCACTGTCTGCATCTGAGTGTGGAGAGAGCATTTCTTATGCTGATTTGTTAACCAGAAGGAAAAGAGAAGGATTATACAAAAAGTCAGCAGTATTTCCTCCACTAAGCAAGGGAAACTTAATCCCTTTGCATTAGCTTCTAAATTCCATGATTTGGTGGCTAGTTTTAGGCAACTAGATGTTGTGAGTAATAATCCAACACTCAGAACATCTTTTGCATTCTTGAGAAAACTTAGATGTTGCTTTGTTGCCACGACATTCTCCCCATTTGCTCTATTTTTTAATTTCTCAGGCTATGCTGCTGGGCAAAAATAGACTGGCCAAGACTGTGCATGATGAGGCCATCACTTCGGAAAGGTTCTCATCTTGTTGCTGCCTGCATCAAGGTCTTTTCATTCTGAGTCCTTTGAGGCCTATTCTAAAAGAAGGAAGGAAGGAAGGAAGGAAGGAAGGAAGGAAGGAAGGAAGGAAGGAAGGAAGGAAGGAAGGAAGGAAGGAAGGAAGGAAGGAAGGAAGGAAGGAAGGAAGGAAGAAAGGAAGGAAGGAAGGAAGGGAAGAAGAAAGGAAAGGAGGAAGGAAGAGAAAGAAAAGAAGAAAGGAAGAAAGAAAGAAAGAAAGAAAGAAAGAAAGAAAGAAAGAAAGAAAGAAAGAAAGAAAAAGAAAGAAAGAAAGAAAGAAAGAAAGAAAGATAAAGAAAGAGAGAAAGAAAGAGAAGGAAAGAAAGAAGAAAGAATGAAAGAGAGAAAGAGGAAAAAGAAAGAAAGAAGAAAGGAAAGAAAAGAAAAAAACAAAGAAAAAAAAAGCACTTGGATCTAGCATTAATTCTTCACCTATTTCTTATAAGTTAAAAGTCATTCAGCCTTGGTGCCAGTGTTGCCTACTTTCAGAGACAGGCTCCCAGGTCAATAGTATGGATTTGGGGTGGTCCTGATTCTCCCGAATCAGGGGAAATAAAACAGGAAAAACTAGGGCTCAGTTCCACAGGAGAATCTGCATAGCTGTGTGCACAGCAGTATCTGTAGAACCATGTTCCTATCACTCTCCTGTCACCCACAACCAAAAACTTGCTGGACCTAGGAACACCCCCATATCTGGATACTGATGGGGAGGCCCTACTGAGGGTCACATTGGTGCTATAAGCCCTTACCTAGAAAGAGAACATCAGGATGAACCATGTTTACTTTGTTGTTATTCTTAATGTGGTAGATTGATGACAAAAATGTCCTTAGTCCTTTCCCTTTCCTTCAACTACATCCATGCAACTTGACTTTTCATCTTCTTCTGTCAATAAATGAAGTTGATTTTTTCCACCTTTTAGATCTGGACTGCCCTTATGACTCATTTTGATCAACAGTGTTGAGTTGTAAGATGGGGTTTTTAACTCTGAGCTCTCAAGAGACCTTGAGCACTTCTGCTTTCTCTCTTTAGCCCCTGACAAGTATAAGTACAAACATAAACTGCCAGACCAAAAGGTACTCTGTCCCCAGCACCCTCGCAACAGCCAGAGAGTTGTCAGCCTTCAAGGGACCAGGGCTTCCTTGGTCAACAGCCCTTTGTCAGCTGCCCAACTGGCTGCACAGGCAAAACCTCAACTAAAACCATGCAAACCTGGTCTGAGTCAGCAGACTGGTACATTTGGAAGCAAAGATAAGTGCTGATTGTTTGGGATCATTATATTTGGGGGTGATTTTTACTCTGCCATACAAACATTCATACCTACTTGTTTAAGGGAAAAGGTGTCAATATGACAGGATGGCACAATACTAGCTTTCAGGCATTCACAGAAGTTACTCAACTAATACCAGTGGAACTGTCACAGAGGAAAAGTGTCATTTCAGATACATTAATGTGCCTACTCAGTTAGGATTTGCATTCTTATGGGTAAATATTAGCCATAAATTAAAAATATCTGTCAGGAACCAAACAAGTGGCTCAATGAGCTGGTGTGCAGACTCTACCTGCAAGAGGAATAGGTTTATACCACATGTTCCCTGAGTACCCCAGGGAATGGCCTCCAGGTATAGAGCCAAAAATGACCCCTGTTGAGTATGGCCAGTCAGTAGTAATTATATATAGAATATTTTAAAGGGTAGATACGAGGAATTCCATTATGGTCAACGATGCTTCACTAAAGAAATACTTGGCATTAAAGGCCCCCAGGACTGACCAGTTAGTCCTAGGGACCAAGAGCCCCCCACACCAAGCTGGCCTTCAAGGCCAGGTCTGGCATCTGAGCTCTGGAGGGTTGGGGAAGAGGCAAACTCCTCCCCTATGCTTTTTCATACTGGAGAGGGAGGCTGCAGCTGGACCCAGAAAATCCCACATACCAGGATTACTGCTCCTCTCATACAGGTATGGCTGGGATACTGGGCAGACAGCTGGCCAATGGCCTCCTGGGCTGACCAACTACTAGTCCAGGAGACCGAGATCCCCCCATGCCAAACTGGTCTTCAGGGCCAGGTTTGGCAACTGGGCTCTGGGGGGAGGGGGGAGGAGGGAAACTCCAACCCCATGCTTTTTCAAACTGGAGAGGAAGGCTGCAGCTGGACCCAGAAAATCCCACATGCCAGGATTACTGCTCCTCTTCTACTGGCATGGCTGGGAATCTGGACAGAAATTCCTCCCGTATTCATACTGGATCCCCTGCAGCGGTGTCTTTTCTTACTAATACTCATTTTTATAACGCCCGCGCGACAAGTATACTTTTTGAGCAGTATCTAAAAATGTTCTTAATTCTAGAGGGCTCCTAGGAAAGGAAACGGAATACCAAAGATTTGGATGATAACACTCAAATAGTTCTTTAAAGTTAGTCTTTATGGACGTGACTTTCTGTACTGACTCCAAGCCAAAATCACAAACAATTCATATATATGTATTGTATATATCCCCTGTCATGTATTGCCTCTCCCCTACCCCTGTGTCTCCTCTACCCCCTCATTTTTCAATCCTGATCCGTTATCTTCCCCCAATTTAACCCTCTTTACCCTCAGTTTCTAACTCAGTAGGCACCAAGACTGACCTCCTGCCCCAACAGACCACCTTCCAGCTCCTCAGTGAAAGACATCCTCTGGGTCCCCATTCTCATGCCTCAGCAAAGAACTACAACCAGCACGCTTGCTGACTCATACTTGTTGGCCCCTCTCACCCCCACCAAATCGTGGACTGTTGCACGATTCAGGAATCAGCCTCAGCAAAACCCCCAGCTAAAAGATACTATATGGTCTCGTAATGCAGCAAAGCATCTCTCAATCTCAATTCCAAGGCCTGTGAATCGAAAAGTGCCTTGGCTTTTACTCCCCACAAGAATATATCAAAAGACTTAATTGGGAGTCTTATATTGCCTATTGATAGCTCAATACCTGTATAACAATACATGTTAAGATGTGTATTCCTAAATATACAAGTAGCCTCCTCCACCACTTGTTTTATTCGAATACCTTTTCTTTTAAACTCAGTTTTATTTATTTGTTCTATTTTAATATATACATTTTTTCTCTATCCTTACCATTTTCGGTGCTGCTTGGTACAAAATGCCTTGACTGGGATAAAAGCTCAGAACAAAACCAGATGACAGAGACTGTGTGTGCAGCCTGTCATCCCTACCCAGAATAGCACCAGCAACACAGTATGACGTCATACATTTTTGTATTGGCACAGTAAAAAAAGGGGGAAAGCATAGACACAGAAACAAGATCTTATCTTCTAGAGATAAGAACTCACTTTTTATAGCAGAAGGGTGCCTCCCATCCTGAACATGTGTCATGTGGATGCAACCAGTCCCCAGGAGATTGGACAGTGTTAGTCTAATCTGAAACCCCAGATCCCCGACGTAGAAATGATACAGCTCTGGGCAACACCACCAGGAACTAAGCTTCATTGGGAGATTTATAACACTACTCTGGCACCAACTTGTGCCAGTTTTTGATATGACAACGAGGAAAGGAAAACTTGACCTAAGAGCAGGCTATCCTATTACATCACCTAACACTAAATGGAAATCAGAAGAGCTATTGTCCTTTGAACTGTGAAAAATAAGAGCACCAACAACAGAAAACTGACTTTGACAACTGTGACTGAACAGAGCCTACCCTGGGACTAATAAGGAAAACCCTACCCTAAGCCTAACCTACCCTACCCTACCCTAGTCCAGGACACATAAAAAACAACAACAACAACAAGATGTCTTATTGCAGAGGTCCAACTTGGACAACAGAGACTGAGCAGAACCTTTGGATCCATAATATCCTCGGCTTCAGCCTAGGAACTTCAAGAAATCAGGAAGCACGTGTTCCAGAAGACTGAACACCACATCAACGATGGATAGGAACCTCTAGAACCTAGAGACTCTATCCTAGAACCTGACCTATAACCTGCGCAAATACCAAGATTGCTAGCTACAGTGGCTTGAATTTCTCACACAAAACCGAGAGGAAACTTTTCTGGCATCACAAAAAAGCCTTTGAGATGGGGTAATGAGTATATATGGAGCCAGGAGTTGATCCCATGATGGTATGCTTCAAGGATGGAGACACCCTGAATCTCTTAGGCCACGGGAATTCCCTTTCTTCCCCAATGCTTACTGTGCCTATGCAAAAAGAAAAAAAAGTGGGGGGAACACCAAACCCCACCACCCCAGCACCCATAATTTTTCTTGTTTTGTTTTGATTTGTTAGTTTTTGACTTTATTTTTCTTCTCTTTGTTCTTTCACTTTTCTCTTTCTTTTTCACACGTGTTGTTATTATTTAGAGATTTATTTTATTTTCATTTGCTGGGTCCATTTTTTTCTTTTTTCCTCCATTTTTCTTTCCTTTTCTTTTCTCCTTTCTTTTTTGGTAGTTGTCACCAAATGTTTTTCTCCCCTTTTTCTTATCCTTTTTTTATCTCCAATGACGGTGGAATGGATGCTCAATCCACAACAAACTGTAAAGTGGAGACCAGTTGCACTGGCATACTGGGGGGTAGAGGAGGGAGATGTGGGATGCATGCTGGGAATAGGGATGGAGGGAGGTTAGCACTGGTGGTGGGAATGTCCCTCATTCATTGTCACTATGTACCATAAATGATGCATTGAAAGATTTGTAATGCACATTGGTCACAATAAAAATTTAAAAAAATAAAAAATAAAAGTATATACCCAAAACAAACAAAAAAATATAAATACTTGGCATTAAAACAAAATGTTAGGGAAGAGCCAGTCATGTGATAGCTGGGGAAGAGTATGGAAAAGAGAAGGGTATGTGCAAAGACCCTAAGGTTGAAATATGTATGTTTCAAAGACTACTGCCTTTGGGGAATCTTAAGAGATTTACAGAATACATCAGAAAAGACAGAAAAGAATTAGTACTTGAGTTGTCATTGCTTTAAAACAAAAGACCAACCTAATTTGATTAGCATGGAAATGATTCTCTCTGCAGACCAGAGAGCTGAAATTGGTTATTGAAGAGTTTAAATAAAAGAAGGAAATCTATTAAGAAGCTCCTGCTAGAGAACTTGGTCAGGGCCTGGTTTATAGTAAAGGAAACTGAGAGCATCACATTTCAGGGGGGAGAGCCAACACATGAAGGAGCTGGATAGAGGAGAGATGAGATTTGAGGAGAATTGAGCAGAGTTTTATTCAGTACCTGGCAGGACTGGAATGGAAAGTGCTAGGGAGGAACAGGCCTCACTCTGGGCTGTTCATGGGACAGGAAGCAGCCAAGCCCCTGGAAAGCAGGAGTACTGGGACAGGGAGTACGGTGGGGGGGGGGGGGGTATCCATTGAGAGAGCAGCTAGTCATGGACACTAGCACAGAGATGATACAAATCTAAGACTAAAATAGATCTCTAAGGAAAGCAATTAGAAAAGTCTAGGCAAGATGTGAGATACAGTCACATTAATATTTTGAGGCTTTGAGAAAGAGCAAGCAAAGGAGAATTAGGATGAGCAGCCAACACTTGAAGGAGCAAAGGCAAAAAGATGTATAGCTTTGCCAAAAAGCTCAAGGCAACACAAACAAGTATGAGGCTGTACTGGATTCTTGCTTGACTAGCGGTGGACAAGAACCTCTCTTGGACAGTGAATATGTCCAACATTCAAATGCATTTTCATCCTTTTCAGAACACAACACAGATTATAAATGTCTTTTCTGACTCTAGCCCTGCAGACTCACTCCGAACTAGATGATAAGCTGGGAATCACTTAATACCAATTATCCCCACCCAGATTAATCCCTGTTCTATACAAGTTCAATCATTCTCTAAAACTCTGCCACTCCCCAAAGGTCTGGAAACATTCTAATTCATCAGTTTGGTCCATACTTTTTCTCTGAAAATTCTAAACTCCCTGAGAGCAGAGATGGCATCTGTCATCTATAATGTCTGTGAATATTATAGTCCAGCACCTGGTACCATTTTTTTCACAAATTTATTCTTACATGCACTGACTGCCTAATAATAATGCAAACTCCCATTTGACCTCCTATTATCAATGCGGTCATGAGTAAGTTGGTGAGTATTCTATGTGATGACTGGTGAATAACCAGTCATAACTAGCACTTTACTACCATAGCTTCCTATGAGCAGAAAAACATTGTTCTAATATTTCTCAAGCTCCGGTTTCTCACAGTTAAGTGGGCAGGACTCTCCTGTAGTTGACTTTTTGTTTGATGACTGACAGGATGTTCCTGGTAGCCTTCCTGTCACCACAGCTGGTTATGCCTACCCAGCCTTATTTGGGAACTCAACTTCCAGAATCTCACTTTTGAGATTTGGTAAATATCCTTACAGACTTTTTTGGCTACTTTGCATTCCACTCACATCAAGGCCTGGTTTTGATTGAGGTCCGTTTGGGTCCAGATTTTCTCTATGTCTAAAATCCATGTTCTAATTCTCAACACTTGACACCTGGAAATATAAGGGACTGGAAATATAATGGGACTTTGGGGACATCCTATACGCTTGATGCTGATGTGTGAATTTGTAGGCAAGTTTGACTTGTCAGAGCTTTGTTTAAACACTCTCTCTCCCTCTCTCTCTCCCTCTGTCTTTCTCTTTCCCTCACTTCCTCTCTGTCTCTCTCCCTCTTTGTCTTTCACTCTCTAGCCCTCCTTTATCTCCCCCTAAGGATCCAACACACTCTTTGAGACAATAATTCAGTATCCAAGCCAATTGCTCACCTGCTATCTCAGTGTGGCTCTATTTGGGGGAAAATAAGGTATTAGACGAGCAGATGATTGAAAGGATCCTCTCATTTGACCTAAGCAGAAGGGTCCCCTTTTTTCACCTTTAGAATAATGTCACCTTTACTCCTCGATTCTCTGCAACTTTTAACAGCTTTAGTACTTATCCCAAGCTTAACCTTGTCATGCCGCTGCTACCACTTTCTGCTGTAAAGAACTCATCTTTGCTTGGCCAGTGAAAGGAAATTGTCACAGAAGCGAAATCAGATTTTCAGTGAAGTCAAGACACATATTAAATCTGATGCTTCACTGTGAGTACAAGCCGCTCCACCTCTGACAGGCTTCTCCGAGCCCTGTCCAGACACCTAATAAATGCTTCTGATGAAGGTCTCTCTGTTCTCCAGAGGAAATTAGATTGTTCTGACACTATCTCTCCATCTCTAAACTGCTGGTTATTTACCAAGCAACCTGGGGTGCTCTGGGTGTTTGCAAATTGATTTTGAACATTTTACATTCTTCTGTGTCCACCTTTCCAAAATCAGAGGCCACATCTACTGTTCTCAATGTTAGGAATGTATTTTCCATTTTGGCCTCTGAGTGCTTCACTGGTTTTGCACATATTCACATTCACAAATGTAGAACAATTCTCCCAATGCCTTTGTATTCATTGAGTACTACACATGTAGGCATTGGTTAAATACAGATGTATGAGAGAGTAACTTCTTACCTTTATATTGTTTAAAATCTAGTGATTGCACTTTCACATCATAGTTAGAATTCTGAACAACATGAACATTGAGGTCTTGTGATAGATAATCAATAGAAAATGCTGTTTTAGACAGAAAATTTTTTAGCTAAGACCTGTAGAGTATAGAAAGGAAGCAGGCTTTATTATATTTTTTAATTTTTTGTTTTGTTTTTTTTGGGGGCACACCCAGCAGTGCTCAGGGGTTACTCCTGGTTCTGTGTTCACAAATCACTCCTGACAGGCACAGGGGACCATATGGTATGCAGGATTCAAACCACTCTTCTTTCTGGATCAGCTGCATGCAAGGCAAGTGCCCTACCGCTGTGCTATCTCTCCAGCCCATTCTTTTTTAATATATTTTTTAAATTTAAGTACCATGGTTACAAAAATGTTTGTAGTTGGGTTTCAGTTTACACCATCCTAACCAGTGTAAATTTTACACGACTGATGTCTCCCATTTTCCCCTCCCCACCTGTTTTGGGGACAAGTATTCTGTTTCTCTTTCTCACTATCATTGTCATGGCAGTTGTCAGAGCAATTATTTCTCTCTCTCCTTTTTTTAATAATACTTTATTCTTCAAAATTACAAACATGTTTGCAGTGGGGCCTCAGTCATAAAAAGAACAGCCCCCTTCACCTGTGCCACCACTAATGCCCCCAACATCCTCCTCCCCCACCCTCTGCCTGTATTCGAGACAGATATTGTATTTCTCTTACTCATGATATGAAGCTTACCACAAAGGATGGTGAGTGCAGTTAGAGAAATAACTACACTAACAACTATCATAACAATGGTAATGAGCAAAAGGAAGTAGGTTTTAAAAGGTGGTTAGATGATATTGTTGAAGGAAGATGTTCTGGATGAAAAACACTCATCCTGAGAGGGCCAGAGAGATAGTATAGTGAGGAGGGCACTTGCTTTGCATGCAATTGACCTGTCTTTTATACCTGGGATCACCAATATGGTCACCTGAGCAGAACTCGAGTGGTTTCTTAGAACAGCCAGAAGTAAGTTCTGAGTATTGCAGTGTGTGTCCTCTCCCCACCAAAAGCAAAATTTACCCTAGTTGCTGTCTGGTTCAGGAGCAAAGAAGAGGCAAACAGGAGTCAGTTTTGGTGAGAGTGAAATGGAACTGAGGGACACCCATATTAGTTGAACCTTTCAGGCAAGGTAATAATATATCCTGGCTGCAAGTATAGTCCTGCTCTGGATCTTTGTCCCTTTGCCATGATATATGGGCTCTTCTTTCACTCTCAAAAGTGTCTTGGTTTGCACAATAAATTATATGGTCACCCTTCTTAAAGGGCACGTCAACGAGTTGGGATTTTATAATATGTAGGATGGGAAATCACTGAAGGGAATCAAGTAGGTGGATGACATGCCTAGATTTATGTGATCAAATTGTTCTGTCTGAACAGGCCTGTGGTGAAAATAAAGTTAAAAGAAGCTGCTGTAGTGGCCTAGGAACTAGGAAGGGTCAAAAGAACATCATGCTTAGAATAGAGCTTATGCTAAGCCATAGCTACCATCTTCTTTCCAAGGCCTTCGATTCTGGTGCCAGGGGACTAGACACTGTGTGGATCTATTAAGAGATGCTCTGGCTCCTGGGGCTGAGTGGCCCCAGGAATGCTAGAGGGAGTGACCTTGTTTAGCTGGTGCTCCCTCCTTGACTACAGCATATACCAAAATGATTGGTCAATGCTCTCTAGTTTCAATTTGGGATATTGCTGAGGGGACTTTTCCAGCTCTAGGACCTTAGCTGTGACAAACAGAGCATCAGTTGCAGCCACATCAACAACTCTGTGCAATTCTGCTTTTTTCATATCCACATAGAAGTCTTTCCCCCAGAGCATTCCCCATAAAATCACCTCCATATAAATTTTCACTATGGAATTGACAAGTCTGTTGCCTAGGGAGGCTGGCCCACAATTCTAGTGTTAGCTCAATTGCCCACTAAATTTGTGTCCTTTGTGGTAGTTATCGGAGCATCTCCATAGTGCACCTAGCGGTATAACTAACCTGGGTGATTTTCTGCTGGGTACACAAGGTAGCTTTTCATATCTTTTAGGTCCTTAGTGATAGAATCCACTAGTTTGTTTAGACTGGGATAATTTTATTTGTAAATTATATTGATTTAGATTACTGTTCTTTGTAAGCTAATATCCTTCTTACTTTTTATTGCAGTTCAAGTGGTGATTTTAGATCTTTAAGACAGTAGCTCTCCTTTAAACACCTAGGTTTTTTGATGACTCAAATTCAGTTTCTACTTTTGGTTTTTGTAGAATTATTTGTAGAATTTTCTGCTTGAATTATTTCCTTAGGAAATATGAAGATATCATAAGTTTCCTTTTTATTTCATTCTTGAAATTGTTTCTAATAGTTCTATGTAGTAATTTGAAATTGACTGAAATAAGTCACAACAGGACTCCATTCTTTATAGACCAATATCATCAAGATTGCAGTATATCTTTACTTAAATTCTGTTCTCTGAAACTTAAGTAGAACAAACAAAAGAGTCAAGCTGGGTCATTAGTGTATAATAGAAAAGAGAGTTAATAGTTATTTCAAAGAAGCATGCCAAGTCTTTAGTCTTGGTATTCCTGTTTACAAAGGTATTGGGGGTGTTCTGGGAAATGGGAGGGGAACATGGGAACATTTTTAGCAGTGGGGCTGTCTGAATCTTTGCGAAGTTTCTAGACACCCCTGCCACCTAACAACATGAGCTCTCTCTGTGCCCTATTCTGCATGTAGTAAACAGACAGGGAAAGAGTGACTTCACTCGCATACTTTAATTTTCCTTGTTCTTTCTCCTTAGCCACTCAAAAAATATTCTTGGTTATTTTAGCACGGAGCTATGCCTGGGTCAAGCCAAGTAAAGTACAGAGCATCTTGAAAAAACTAGTCACATTTTCCACTCCAATCTATCCCATTATGACTAACAAACAGTGTGCCTTTTGGTACTGAATCTCACTACAGTTATACAGTATATACGCATATATGTACAATTATATATAATGCTTTCTTTCTTTTGATTACTCTTTGTATTTCATTCAAATTAAAAATATCTTCTATTACAGACTATCCATTTGAGCCCACCTTTGGATATCTTTAACCTTTTTATCACTTTTCCCATTTTTAGAAATAGTAGATTTAAAGGAGTATTTCTCTCGTTATTCCTGAATGAAACATTGTTCATTCTTGATACTTTTCAATAACTTGTATATACTTTTATTTGGAAAACAATTACTTGTATATACTCTTATTTAGAAAAACGGGCATATTATGTGTTATGATGGAGTATGCAAGAGAGCCTGGTTCAACTTCAGCTCTGTTTTCTGAGGAGAATTTTAGATCCATCTAAAAGCAGCAGTTTCCTCTTCTGTCAAAAGGAGACAATACTGACTTGAAGAGTGTTATGAAGATTATCCTGGTAGGCTAGGTGTGAACTGCACCACACACATTAAACTCTAATGGCTCTATTCACATTTCTTAGTTCATTCATTCAGCAAATATGTATTGATGCTTAAAGTGTACCGGGCCCTGCTTTAAACAAATGGAAGGAAGACACTGTTTCTGGTATGATACTGTTCCTATTATAGTAGAAGTTGATAGACAATGAAGGAGAGCAGGCAGTGACAAATGCTAGGATTAGGCTAATAAGGAAGATGTGATAGGAAATAAATGGTGGGGTAGTCTGCTTTATGTTAAATAGTTGGAGATAACCTCTTTGGAGAAGTAAAAATTGAGTTGAGACCTAAGAAACAAAAATGAATTAGCCAACTAAACATGTAAATAAGGCATTTCTAAAAAAAAAAAAAAAAAAAAAAAAAAAAAGGTATATCTAGAGAATTCCCTAAGGACAGAATGAAATTAACTTGAAGGACAATATATTAGAGAGTGGAACCAGGTCAGAGTTAGATCTATTTTTATAGGGCAAAGAATAAAACAGTTAGATAAATAAGGAGTAATGCGTCAAAGATAAATCACCATCATTTTAGCATAAGAAAGTTCTTACATTTTCTTCTCAAGGTAACAAGGAGCCAGTGAAGAATATAGAGCAAAAGGAGAACAAAATATGACCTATGTGACTTTGACATCATCAGAAAGAGTAATTTGGAGATAAGAAGTGTGTATGAAAGGAAGCCATTTAGGAACCTGTTATGGTCATCATGATGAAAGATACTGAGACCCTGGACTAGTACAGAGCCACAGAGATGGTGAAAAGATTTTAGACTAGGAGTCAATGGGACTTGTAGCTAAATGGAATGTTAAGAGAAAACAGCAAAGGATCAAGGACAACACATGAACGTTCTCTTGAGTTGTATACTAAAAGAGGACCAAAACAGAAAACCTGACATGACACACTTTTTGAAAAGAAATTATTTTTTAAATATTAAAATGTAAAACATTAAGCATGCAAGTGAATGACAAGAAGACAAGAAATAACTAGTTGAATAGTATAGATTTCAAGGGAATATTAGGGTTGAAAGTATATAAATAGTCCAAAGAAACTGAAGCAGAGTGACAGACCAGCAGTGGGGTCTTCTCTGTGATTCAGAAGAGCCATTTTCTCCCTAGGTCAGTGTACCCCGAGGGATAAGCATCAAGAAAAGAAAAGGGGTATTCTATCCACCCCAGCTGGGATCCACCAAGCCACATTTGCCAAGAAACTAAGGCATATAGACAGATCAGCATTGAGGTCTTCTGTGACTCAGAAGAGCCATTTTCACCCAATTTCACCCCAGCCATTTTCACAATTTTTTAAAATTTATTTAAACACCTTAATTACATACATGATTGTGTTTGGGTTTCAGTCATGTAAAGAACACCACCCATCACCAGTGCAACATTCCCATCACCAATGTCCCAAGTCTCCTCCTCCCCACCCGACCCCCGCCTGTACTCTAGACAGGCTCTCCATTTTCCTCATACATTCTCGTTATTAGGACAGTTCAAAATGTAGTTATTTCCCTACTAAACTCATCACTATTTGTGGTGAGCTTCCTGAGGTGAGCTGGAACTTCCAGCTCTTTTCTCTTTTGTGTCTGAAAATTATTATTACAAGGGTGTCTTTCATTTTTCTTAAAACCCATAGATGAGTGAGACCATTCTGCGTTTTTCTCTCTCTCTCTGACTTATTTCACTCAGCATAATAGATTCCGTGTACATCCATGTATAGGAAAATTTCATGACTTCATCTCTCCTGACCGCTGCATAATATTCCATTGTGTATATGTACCACAGTTTCTTTAGCCATTCGTCTGTTGAAAGGCATCTTGGTTGTTTCCAGAGTCTTGCTATGGTAAATAGAGCTGCAATGAATATAGGTGTAAGGAAGGGATTTTTGTATTGTATTTTTGTGTTCCTAGGGTATATTCCTAGGAGTGGTATAGCTGGATCGTATGGGAGCTCGATTTCCAGTTTTGGAGGAATCTCCATATCGCTTTCCATAAAGGTTGAACTAGACGGCATTCCCACCAGCAGTGGATAAGAGTTCCTTTCTCTCCACATCCCCGACAACACTGTTTATTCTCATTCTTTCTGATGTGTGCCATTCTCTGGGGTGTGAGGTGGTATCTCATCGTTGTTTTGATTTGCATCTCCCTGATGATTAGTGATGTGGAACATTTTTTCATGTGTCTTTTGAAATACACATGGCCAAAAGACACATTTTCACAATTTTCAATGTGCCCCAGGAAGAGTGCAGCCACAAAGTGAAGCAAAGCAACTACATATTTCTTCTAGTCAATAAACCCCACCACAACCCAGAAGAAGTGATACCACACTGCAACAGTCACATTGTAAAAACAATGCAGAGCTCCACCATGCTTAGTGACTAAAGATGTAGTTCTGAATACCCAACTAGTATCAGCCTTTCTGATCAGGATTTTAGTGAGGAAATGTTAAGAATGTTCAAGGAACTCAAAGAAACCATGGAATGGACAGCCAATACGATTTAAGAGGATATGAGAGTAGAAATGAGAAAACTTCAAATAAAAATCACAGAACTGAAAAACTTAGTAGGCAAAATGAAAATCTCACTGGAAAGCCTCACCAGCAAGTGACAGCTGCTGTGGACATAATCAGTGAATTCGAAGATAAGCTGCATGGCACCTCCAGACAACAGTAGAAGATGGAAAGGGGTTCAAAGTATACAATGTAAATATGAAAAATAAAGTCTAATCATGCCTTTTGAATATTTAAATTTTATGAAACTGTATGAAATTCTCTAAAGAGAAGACATAAAGAAAAACATGTACACAGTATATACATCTTGGGGCGAATCAACACTTCACAGTCTAGCAGAGGATTCTAAGGAATAAAGGCTACAGAGAAACACTTGAAGCATATGAAAGCACAACAACTAAAGGAGTCTTAAGCAAGGAGAGTATCCAATTCACAATTTTTATAGCCACTGGGCTAACTTCACAGGTACCCCATTATCAGCAAACTAGCTTTAAGCCTGTCAACCCCAAGGGCCATTTCAGTATTTACTTCTCACATCAATCATTGTTATGAGTTGAATTTTGTCAACAAAATAAGTTATTCTGGAGTCCTAATGCTCCAGTTCCTAAGAATATGACCTGGTTTGCAAAGAGTGTCTTTATAAAGGTAATGGAGTTCAAGTGAGGCCATAAAGGTGGGTCCTAATTCAATATGACTCATCCTCATTTTTTTTTAAAAGAAAATAAAAACAGGACAGAGATAGACGCACAGGAAGAACATACCACAAAGATAAAGAAAGTAATCATGGAAAGGGGAGAAGAAGCAAAAAGTAGCCAATAAGGCCTGAAGCTAGGAAGGAGGTGTGAAACCATCTCATTTGCTGGTGGCCTCATAGTCTTCACAAGGAACCAACATCTTGACTTCAGATTTTAGTCTCCAGACCTATAAAAAGTCTAGACTTCTGAGTCAGTACATTTTTGTTCACCAATCAATTAGGTGGTAAGAAAAATAATCTCAACTAAAATTGTCAGTAGATTATTGAAAATAAATTTTAAGTAAAATTATGTATAAATAACACAAGAAGGATCTCCACGATATACTTTTCTTTCATCTGGGCTGGTATTTCTTTCTTTGTCACCAGCTTATAATAAAGCAGTGTTGGAAAGAAGCTACCAAAGGGACATCTCAACATTTATTAGTGGGATTCTTCTACCTAGAGGTTTCTGTCTCTCTACTAAATTTTTTTTTATCCAACTTGCATCAGCAGTAGAAAATGACATTGCTTTTCACCTTCAAACATTTGGAAATCATGCTAATATTGTCATAATTAAGTTACTATTAATTATAGAGAGCACATCTTTACAAACATGTCCAACCAAGGGGAATGGGGGATGGCTGGACATTGTTATAAAAGAGACATTTGGATAGAAGCAATATCTTGGACATTAAAACCATCACACACTGTGCTTATAAACGCTCCTGGTGTTGATTCCTTCTCTTTTCACAGTAGTTCTGATGAAGACATGCTTAAACCCACTTTATAGATGAGGAAACTAGGATAGAGAAAACCCAAGTGCCTTGAATGAACAAGGTTTCAAAGTTAAAGACAGGCCAGCTGGGATTTGATCCAAAGTTTATTGGCTCCAAGGAATGATTCTTTACAACAGGATTAGCAGACTTTTCACACTAGTGAACCAGCACCAATCTATGGGGCCAATAATTTGAAACCATCACTCTAACCTGACTAAACGTAGTTCAGTGGTTTCAACCATTTTTATCTGAGCACAAGATTGCATCTGCAGACTGACCCTGATGGCAACTAGCGGTTGGAGCATGGCTTTATGTGTATTGTGCTTCTTCATGGAAATCAGAAGTAATTTTTCTTCTGTTTCCTTTTTCCCCCTCACTTCTCTTCCTTTCATTTTTCATTCTTCTTTCCCTTCCCTTCCACTTCTGATTCAGTATTTCTATTCTGTGTGAGACTAGTCTCTACTGATGTCGTACAGCTTCATTCTTTTTGTACAATGTAGGTGGTCTTGTTCTGCATAAGAACCTTTCTTTTTTTCCCTATTTTCTGTTTTCTTACACCCAATGTGCACACTCTGTTCTTCCAAGGGTCTCTGGCTCATTGGTATTTCTGAGGTCAGAATCCCATTGGACATGATCTAATTTGACACATGCCCTGCACACAATCATCCAATCCACAGGAGCTACATACTCAGTTATAAAACAAAGAAACAAATAAAAAAAAATCCCATTGTGGTCAAGGAAGGACTGGGCTCAGCACAGCCAGTAGGGATGATGACTTTGAAGCACAGTAGCGGTGCCTTTGTTCACCTCTGTATTGATGGGCTCTGCTGACATGAGTATGACAGTCAGACCCCTACCTGTGCACCAGCCCACAAAGCTCCTGGTGTAATGCTGCTCTGTGTCTCTCTGGGTGATGGCGAAAGCTGATTGCAAGTGAATAAATGAGAATCTTGACTGGTTCCTTCAAGAGAAGATGAATGGGTGGGTGTTGCTGGACGTATCTGATAAAAAAAAACTCAGATAGGAGAAAGGAGGAAGCAAGAGACAGGTTCCTGTCACTTGGTGTTGGAACTAACCAGAGTTGCTTCTTTAGTGAAGCATAGCCCTCCACCTATGCTGGCAGGAAAAGCTAGAACCAAAAGGTAAAAGTTAGTAATGAGAACTTATTCTAGGCAAGAGGTGGGTCATATTTGAATTTTGGAAATAATTATGATTGCTCAGCTAAAGGGATGAGGAGCCTTCCCAGACAGGGACAACCCTTTTGCATAGAGCACCTGGAGACTATCTTATGGGACTATGGAACTTGAATGAGGAATTTGGTTCTGAGATAATGAAGAAACTGCACTTGCTTTCCTAAACACACAAAGAAGTTGAGAAAGTAAGTCAGCCAGCAGCATTTTTTTTAAAAAATTGACTCTAGTCCCCCAAAAGGTGTTTATATGATACATGACAATTTCCCTTTTATCTCTTAACAGATTCCACAGAGTCGCTGAGATTCCTTCTGGTGCTGGACAGGTGATCATATCTTGGCTTCTTCCAGCCTTCTGCCCCTGACAGGATCACTCAAGCATCCTTCTAGAAATTGTGTACTCTCATTTGATGTGTGAGATGGACTGAAAACAGGTTTTCTCTACGCTTCACGAACGAAAATATTTTTGGGCTAAAAATAGAATCCCAACAGACCCCCAGACAGATTGAAACAAAGAATACACCACAGTCTCCAGTCCTGATGGTGGTGGATCTATTTCTCCTATGCCACCAGGAACACCTGACAAATGATCATCCTACCACATCCGTATTTGCAAAACTAGTGTCCTGTGTTGATGATTAACCTTGTCAACTTATTTTTTAAATAACTGTCACTGCATATGCCATTTTAGCAAAGGGTTCCCCTCTCCCATGCAGGAAGTCCACAATGGAAATGGGTTGTTGCTATGGCAACAAAAGGCAGCGGAGAAGAGAACTCCAGAGAAGGAGGAGGTCTCTCCACCCAAGGACACAGACACAAGTAAAGCCTCAGGCCCTGGAGTGGTGGCAGCTGAATGAAGCCACTTGCTAGGGCTTCACAATGCCAGATGGGCTGCTGTTGACATAGGGTTCCCCTAATGGCTAATTGTTTGCATAATTCTGGATCATTCACTTAAAGGAAAATTTAATAATCCATTTAAAGTATGCATAGATATATTTAGTTGTTTTTTTTTTCCCAGTGGCTTAGCAAAAGACTTAGCACAGTGTCTTACACATTGAAGCTACTTTAGAAGTGTGTCCTGGGGCTGGAGAGATAGTACAGTGGGTCAGGTACTTGCCTTATATGGTACCAACTTGAATTGGATTCCCAGCACTCCATAGAGTCCCCTGAGCACAAAGCCAGGAGTAAGCTCTAGGCATTCCTGGATGTGGCCTAAAAAACAAACAAAAAAAAAGTGTGTCCATCAATATTAGAGCATTCCTTATTCAACTGAAAATTACTCAGGAAGCAAGACATAAAGATAAATTCTGTCTCATAAGAGAACTAAGTGGTTAGACAAGCATATACTTTAAGAACCATATAATCCTACATGTTAGTGCCATGCTCCAGGCTTTGGAGCAGGGCATGCTAGAACAGGGGTTGAAAATGGGGCATCATTTGTAAGGCAGACAAAAACAAAACAAAAGTCAACCCTGAGGAAAACTCAAAAATTAAAGGGGAGAGGAGCAGGGTTTATGTTATACCATTCACATCCAGAACAAAGAATGTGGTGTTTCCATCTATTAGATTTGAGATGGGTCCTGCCAAAAGGGCAGCAAGAGCAAAAGCCCAAAGGCAGACACAGCACCACCTACATATGTCAGGGGAGCATATGCAGTCTGCTTTTGCCAAACAAGAATCTGGAAAGCAGAGCCAGGGCAAGAAGAGAAGCAGAAGACACAGGTACTTGAAGCAATGGCAGAACATGTGGATGCCTTAGCTGGAAGAGTCCGGCCTGCATCTCCTAAGTGAGGGAGGCACTGGCATCTCTGGAAAGTCTCTTAGCAGCTCTCGGAAGGGTTGCCACAGAGAAGCTGATTAGCATTGAGGCTGCTACACAATAAGAAACTGATTCAGACCAGGGTATTGAGAAAGGAAAAAGTGAGCAAAGATTCTAGAAGCTTGTCATGAGTCAAAGCCCATCACTTTTCAACAAGACTCAATCTACAAATTCCAAACACTCAGATTTCCAACTACTCTAACTACCAGTATGAAAACTGAAAAACCTGGCCAAGAAAGGATAAGATTGACTGCAACCAGAGAGCCTTGAATGAGACATAGCTTCATTCACCTTCACTCAACCACTTCAAATGACCATTGTTCTAGTAAAGCCAATTGGCTAAGTTGATGGATGTGCAAAAATATTCCTTTCTTGGATTTATTCAGCACACTGTTCCCCATCATTATTGGTCATAGGGGTCATATGAAGAAAGGAGATTTTTTAGGAAGATTCCGAACAGTCAATATATCAATGCCAACTCAGAGTGACAGGCAAAACAAAACTGATCAAGCTTCAGGCTGAAATAGCATCATTTTCCAAGGCTTTCCAGCATTCACAGTGAATATTAATTTTTAGAACATTCCTATAAAGCAGACAAGTGGCAAAGGGGGAGTTGGCGCCATTTCAAGGGAAGGGGGAATAAAAGCTAATGCTGGGAAAGATGAACTGAGGAAGCCAGGAGGAGGCAAGACTGAAGGGCAGAGTTCAATCTGCTGAGATTCTTTTCCTGGTTTTATCATTTAAATGCACCCTAATGAGGTTATTGTATTTCACTCAGCTCATCCAAATCCCATCTGAAAAGAGGAAGCAAAGACCTGGGTCATTTTCCAGATAATTTCTTTAAAGGCAAAAACAAATCTCTTTCCTCCAAATTATTTCTAATTGATGCTGCATTCAGGAAGTCTCTTTGCTCTGTAAGAGTTCCCAAACTCCGATTCTGCTGTGTTTCATTAGTTTTAATCTGCCCGAAATATCTCCATATTTTGAGTAGATATGTATGTAGGCTTTGCGAAGATTATGAAAATGACCTCAATGTAGTTCTCCAGGTAGCTATGGGGAAGTGGGGGTTGGCTGATGTGGGATGGTAAGAACTATTCTTGCTATGTAGTTCAGATACTTAGATTTCATCTGGAGCTAGAACATGGGTTCTGGGGAGCCCAGGCTCAGCACTACACCCCCCCTGCTTCTGACTATAAATGTGCCAGTGCTCATTATTCACTCATCTGTCAGAACCTCACAGTGACCACTTGTTTGGCGATATTTGTGTCTGAGTTTAACTGACAATGGGGAATAATGGTTCATTCTGACTAGAGAAGGGGTATGCTTGGCCTCAATTTGATTTTCATAGATTTCTATTAAGGGTCTGTTGAGTGAGCTGGGATGGAGCAAGGAGGTGATGCCATCCCCTGTTTTCCTGTCCCCCCAGTTCATGATTTCTTGCTGTATGGCTTTTGTCTCTTCCTCAACATCCCTCCTGGCTGGCCCTGTCTTCTGCTGATCGAGTCAGGCAGCCCTTCCCTAGAAAAAGAAATAAAACGGTGAGTGTCAGAGTGGGCCACAGGGCAGCTGTGCAAAAGGACTTGACCCAGAAGCTATTTTAGAAGCAAGAATGAGCTTGTAAAAGGACCCCAAACATTCATTTTTTTCCCGGGCTTCCCAGATCAAAAAGCTTCAGGTCTTGCCAGTGAATAGAACCAGCCACTTCTGCCAGCAGGTAAGCTGATCCATGGTTCCCAGCAAAAAGAAAAACCAAGAATCAGAGATACTGGCCATGCCACCCTGGGCCCTGTGTGAAAACACACACACACACACAAACACACACACACACACACACACACTCACACACGAGCAGGGCTAGTCTCTTCTGCAGGCAAACGTCTGCCTCAAGAGTGCCCCTTCCTGGGATTGAATCCCTCCATTTATGTCCCTTTGAACAATTAGACCCGATTGCCCCCATGCAAGTGCAGTCCACAACCCTGATCCAAATAATGGGCTCTAAGTGGTTAAGGCAGGAGACAAGGGACTGGGAGGAGGCAAGCATGAGGGAAGTAGGGCTGAGACAGGATCCTTTGTTTCTCTACAGTCTGGCAGGGAGCCAGGGCCAAGGACGGGACGGGAGAGACAGGACAGAAGAGACAGGACAGGACAGGAGAGACAGGAGAGGAGAGACAGGACAGGACTGGAGAGACCGCTCCTTTGTTCACCAAGCAGCCAGTCTCCAGGCTCCCATTCTGCACAAACCAGGTGGACTCATGCTTGCCTTGGCATCCGTGGCACTAAAGGTGATGCAAGACAGCTAAGTCTTCCTCTACCAGCAGCTTCTAACACAGTGTTTCTGCTTTCAAGGTCATCACAGGAGGAAGAGGCCCACTTTTCTCCACTCCAGTCTATCATTGTTAGCACTCTGGTCACCCTCTAAAGGGACCGAAAGCCATGTGCTCTATGACTTTAAGGGGGAGACAGTACTGCCTAGACTCTCCCTACCAATGCCAGTGAGGTTTGAGCATGTAAAGTTCCAGGCCATAAATAATTCAAAAGGCAAGAAAATTTTCTTCCTTCTCCATCTCCCCCTGAGCACACACGCCATCTTCTTCTTCTTCCCTTCCTCCTCCTGCCCCCATTTTCATGCTTTTCTGGCTTGTAACAAATGCTAATTTAATCAACTAGCAGTAAATTGTCCTGGTTGCTGACTCATGCCACGCACAGGCCCTGTGGGCATCCACAGAGCTTCATCATGTCACTGGGAATGAACAATAAAGAACTAACTGCTGAACTATCCACCTTCTGGCTTTTGTCATCCTTTTCCCACTTGCTCCCCACTATCCCCAAAAGACTTCTTTACAGTCAGGTCCAGGAGTGCAATTCACACAGCAGCCACCCTTCCCTGAGAAGCCTTGCACACATGTACAGTATGTACGTGTGTGCATGCATGCACTTGTGTGTAGCCACCATAACAATAACAGTGACTTCCTAGAGCTCCTGAAGGCCCATTCTAGATAAGACACACACACACACACACACACACACACACACACACACACACACACACACACACACACACACCAGGGGAAGGAAAAAAGGGGCCTTCAAGGAAGGTGTGAAGGGAGTGAAGCAGAGCCGTCACTGTTAATCCAGCTATGCAGAGCAGGGGTGTCTGGGGAATCTGGGCTGAGAGATGGGAGGTGGCAGAAGAGAAAGAACAGCAGTTTCTAGCAAGAGGCCTTTTTAACCTCACCAGGCCAGCAGGACACTGGGCAACTGGAGATGATGCTGAGCCCAGTGATCTGGGAGAACTCGCCCTGAGGACAGCCAAGGGCAGCAGAAAGAGGACTGGGAGGAGTGAACAAAACAGAATGCTCCAAAGAGAAAGGACAGAGGCAGAGTTCACTATTTACGTTGATCTTAGGATCTATTTCCTTTTCCTCTTCCTCTTTGATTTGAGTTATAAATATTTATCTAACAAAATAGTTTTCTTCACCTCCACCCCAGAAGGAGCTCCCCAACATGACTGTCCAGATACTCAGAGTTCTAATATGTTGGAAGGAAATGGAAGGTCCCTTACCCTGTCTTTAAGTCTATAAAGCACTTACAGCCAGCTCAGACAGTCTTGCCTCTTGGTCTTTTTGTTTATCAATCCTCTTTTCCCAACCCAACTTTGGCTGCCACCCAAAGTGCATAGTACTTGGGGTCCCATCAATAGACAGTCTGTGTTGAGAGCCAGGGCTAGCTCTGTCCTAGTTGACTGGCTCTACTAGGTACATGCTGTGAGTCTCGTACCAAATTGAAGGGACTGTACAGCCTGACTGCTTGTGGAGCAAGTGAAATGCTGGCAACCATCAGAACCTCTGGGAGGTTCTGACCCATCTGGTCACCCACTCTCAGCTGAATGCTGTCCTTTATGTCTTTTCTGCGCAAAGATCTGCTCTTGGTGTCCACTCGTGACTGGTTTATCAAATTTCCCTGGTCAGACTCTGTGGGGGAGTTTTTATATCCACAAAGCAGGGTTCAAAGAGTAAAACCAAACATTTTGCTCGCAAGCCCAACTTAAGTCTCTTCCAGTGTAAAATCTTACCATAGACACCTCGATTTTCAAGCTTGATTGGAGGGTGATGTCTTCTGGTCATTTCTCCAGAATGACAGCTATAGCTCAGGTCATTGAGTTCATTCGAAAGCAGAGGGAGGAGTATGCATATATTTTAGACCAAATGCCTTGATTCCTGTACATTTTTGCAGGATTTAATTTTTTTTCTAGAAGTCTCCCTGCAGATCAATAGGATATAATCATGGTCAGTGTGTGCACTTATGCCTATAGCGCTACAAGGATGTACAACTCACTTCCTGCAGGGGTGGTGCCTCCTCCTCCCACCCCTCAGTATCCCTGCACTATCTTGCACTGTCTAAGCATAACTCTACTAGACTGGGGTCAAAGTAGAACTAGGAAAGCATCACCCAAGTGGTGAAGGTGCAGCACCAAACATGCACCCTCCTCCTCCTCCTCCTCCTCCTCCTCCTCCTCCTCTTTTTTTTCCTTCTCCTCCTCTTCCACCTCTGGGCATGGCTTGTGTTGTCCTTATTTGACCAGAAGGCACATCTCAGAATGCTGCTTGGGGCCCTGGCTCTCAGCTTCTGGGCAGTTGTAAATAAGCTGGAAGCCTGAGTGTGGCATCTGGGCTCAACATTTGTGCAGTATCTCAAATGAAGCAGCAGCCATGAATCGGGAAGAGGATAAGCCAAGGCAGGGGAGTGCTGCTCCAGATTGGGAGATGGCTCTTTACCCAGAGATGACTCTAGGAGCCTCCAGGGACAGGCTTTACCCTTCCATGGCACCACCTGTCAGAGCCATTTGCAGAACAGCTTGTAGGAGCCATGAAGTGTGCAAGCCACTGAATGAGGAGACAGAGAGAGAGAGAAAGAGAGAGAGAGAGATATCTCACTAAAGAGACATTCGATATTTTAACTTGTTTGGAACCTTAGCTATTGGGACCAGAACACTCTCTCTCTCTCTCTCTCTCTCTCTCTCTCTCTCTCTCTCTTTCTACTTGTTGAGACCTTCTAGCACAAGGATAGCATGGAAAGTGACAGTCTCAGTCCAATGGGTAGAGGGGAAGATGGGTGATAGTTCATTCCATCATTACAATGACACTGCCCCACGATCAGGGACTCACCGAAGTCCTGCCCAAGCCAGGGCACCCCCAGCTGGAGCCTGAAGGATACGAAGGGTTCAAAGGATCTCAAGACTGCACAGGGGGCTCTATTCTCCCCCAGAGAGATGACAAAAGAAGGGAATCTCACTAAGGTATCAGTTTGCTAGAACAGAGCACAACAGTCAGAGCAGAAGGTGCATAGGGAAGGCTCCAGGACCTGACTCTCACAGTTCTGCAGGCTAGAAATTCAAGGAACATTTCTAAGAAGACCTCTCTGCTCACTCATAGGCGCTCCACCACACTAGGGACATCATAGAGTATCCCAGAGATTCAGGTAGAAATCATAGAAAGAGATAATTTTAATGGATTTTTTAATAAAATAATATCTATATTTAAGCACCATGATTAAAAAACATGATTATAGTTGGGTTTCAGTCATAAAAAGAACAACCCCTTCACCAGTTAACATTCCCACCGCCAATGCAACCCCATCTCCCTCCTACCACACTCCCTACCTGTATTCAAGATAAGCTTTCTAATTCCCCCATTTATTTACATTGTTATTATAATTGTTAGTGTAGTTATTTCTCTTAATGCACTCACCATTCTTTGTGGTGAGCTTCATATCATGAGCTGGTCCTTTGATCCCTCATCTCTATTGTCCCTGGGGATTATTACAATAATATCTTTTATTTTTCATAAAACCCATAGTTAAGTGAGACTATTCTGTGCCTGTCTCTCTCCCTCTGACTTATTTCACTCAGCATAATAGTTTCCATGCCCATCCATGTTTAGGAAACTTTCATGACTTCATCTCTCCTGACAGCTGCATAATATTCCGTTGTGTATATGTACCATGGTTTCTTTAGCCACTCATCTGTTGAAGGGCATCTTGGTTGTTTCCAGATTCTGGCTATTATAAATAGTGCTGCAATGAATATAGGTGTGCAGAAGGTATTTTTGTATTGTGTTTTGTGTTCCTAGGGTATATCCCTAGGAGTGGTATTGCTGGATCATATGGGAGCTCAATTTCCAATTTTTGAGGAATCTCCATATTGTTTTCCATAAAGGCTAGACTAGTCAGCATTCCCACCAGCAGTGAATGAGAGTTCCTTTCTCTTCACATCGTTGTCAGCATTGATTGTTCTTTGTGCTGTGTGCCATTCTCTGTGGTATGATATGGTACCTCATTGTTGTTTTGATTTGCATCTCCCTGATGATTAGTGATGTGGAGCCTTTTTACATGTGTCTTTTGGCTATTGTATTTCTTCCTTCTTTGATGTAGTGTCTATTCATTTCTTCTCCCCATTTTTTGATGGGGTTAGTGGTTTTTTCTTGTTAAGTTCTGTCAGAACTTTGTATATCTTAGATATTAGCCCCTTATCTGATGGGTATTAGGTGAATAGTTTCTCCCATTCTGTGGGTGTCTTTTATATCCTAGGCAATATTTCCTTTGAGGTGCAGAAGCTTCTCAGCTTACTATAGTCCCATCTGTTTATCTCTGCTTCCACTTGTTTGAAGAGTGATGTTTCCTCCTTGAATAAACCTGTAGTCTTAATATCTTGGAGTGTTTTATCTACAAGTTGTTCCAAATATCTATGGTTTCAGGTCTGATATCAAAATTTTAATCCATTAGTATTTGACCTTTGTGCATGGTGTTAGATGGACATCTGAGTTTGCTTTTTTTGTATGTGGCTGACCAGTTGTCCAAATACCACTTGTTAGAGAGGCTTTCCTTACTCTATTTTGCATTTCTTGCCTTTTTTATAAAAGATTGATTGCATGGTTGGGGAACATTCTCCAAATATCAAGTCTATTCCACTGATCTGAGGGTCTGTCTTTATTCCAATACTATGCTGTTTTAATAACTATTGCTTTGTAATACAATTTAAAGTTGGAGAAAGTGATGCCTCCCATATTCCTTTCCCAAGGGTTGCTCTAAATATTCGTGGATGTTTATTGTTCCAGATGAATTTCAAGAGTGTTTGATCCACTTCTTTGAAGAATGTTATGCTAAGCGTTAAAGTTAGAGGGATTGCATTAAATCTGTACAAAGCTTTGGAGAGTATTGCCATTTTAATGATGTTAATCCTCCCAATCCATGAGCAGAGTATGTGTCTTCATTTCCTGTGTCCTCTTTTATTTCTTGAAGCAGAGTTTTGTAGATTTATTTGGTATAGGTTCTTTACTTCTTTAGTTAAGTTTACTCTGAGGTATTTGAGTTTGTGTTACACTAATGTGAATGGGTTTTTTAATTTAATTTTATTTTTAACTAAAATCTATTTTAATTCTTTTTTCCCTCCACCTTAGCCAAAAGCTGGCACTGCCTCTTTATTTTTTTAATAAGAAAGTATTACCATTCTAAACTCAAACACATTCAATGCTTAGTATTGTACATCAAAGTTATATCTTGTTCTTTACAGTAAGTTCTCTGAAAACATTATAACATAATTACAGGATACACACAAAATTAAATATATCAGCATGATGCAACTATTCAGTACTGCATACAGTGCATTATTGATAAGACACCACAAGGACATAATTCTTATAAATTAACATGGATTATTGTTCTCAGGTTTGTGCTATTTATACCTGTTAGCGATAGTGACCATCAACTTTTTTTAAGGTTTGGAGTCAAAGGAGCACTGTAAAAACAATGTTAGTGTGGCAATTATCATTTGCATTGGCCCACCAAAGTATGGGGGTCATGGAAAAGAAAAACTTTGGCCTAAGTACAAGGAGACCCTACCCCTGAAGTTTCCTAACAGAAGACCATTTCTAGGCTCCAGGCAAACTAGTTTGTCCAATCCCGGTCATTATCTGCAGTGCCCATACAGTTATATCTTTCACAGTCTCTGTTGTTGATCTCATGCCTCTGCATTAAACATTGAAGTTAGGATGGTGCGGAGCGGCGTCTAATTTCATCTCACAATTAACGAGCAATGCAGAAAGCCCTGTCCAGTATGCAAGTCGTTGTTGTTATTTAAATCTTTTCTGTGTTAAGGGAAGACTCTTTTGAGTAAATCGATGTCAGAGCAGCAGTAGGGTCTTTCCCGGTAGAGGATTGCTTCCAGGTGATGTCATAAACAACATTGAATATTTCATAGATGGCTTCCCTGGTTCAAGGGTGACTGGAAAATGCCCAAACCTCTGAGGCCTGTGCCAGGTCATCATGTCAATGTTCAGGGTTTGTAAGGTTCCATTGCACCACAAGATTAGTGTGTTTCCATCTCTATTAGATAAGAACTTATTTGTATGTATAGTATTTTCTATTTTAATGTGCCCATGCAAACAAGGAATAATGCCACCTGGCATTATCAGCACATAAGGGGGGGGCCGCAAGAATAAGTCTAACAATCCCCATGACCTGGTTCAAACATAAGCATTAAACTGAGGGACTCTTTCACCAAAAAATTTTATTGAACAGTTCCCAGCAAGATTGGTGCCTATGGGGATGCTAGAACAAGTCCAATAATCTAATTGACTTGGTTCTTATATATACATTAAATGGAGGGACACTTCTACAAACTTCCTTATTTAACAATGAGCCAGGTCTTTAAGACAATGTTCAGCCTTACAAGATTTGTGTGTTCCCATCTGTATAAGTCGAAGATAAGAACGTGTTTGAATATAATTTCCCATTTTAATGTGTCTATGCAAAGGAAGAACGGTATCACATGGCGAAATTGGTGCCTATGGGAATATTAGAACAAGTCCAACTATCGAATTGACTTAGATATAAACTTTAAATGGAGGGACACTGCTACTAACTTCCTTATTTAACAAATAACAAAGGAATAAAAAGTGGGGAAAATAAACAATCTAACTTAAGACAGTGGACTCAATAGTCACTGTATGTGGGAACTAATCAGAAACATAGTCTGGTAGCAAGCACAGTTACACAGTGAAGAAAGGAAGAGGCCAAGTAGCTGCTGAGAGTGAACAAGCAGAAAAAGAGTACTGGCCTCTTCCCAGCCTAAGAGTCCATCCTCTCATTTTAATTTTGAATATATATGGTAACCCCATGCAAAGTGGTCTCCTCCCAGACTGAGAGTCCATCTTTCCATTTTTATTTTGAATATATATGGTACGTGCGGGGGCTAGCAGTTTTTAAAATGGAGACCAATGAAAGAAAAAAATACCAGTGAATGTCAAGACATACACCAGTGCTGCATTGGCCCGCCCTCTACCCCATGTGTCCCCCACTTAGTGTAGGGAGACAAAGGTGGAAAGACTGAGGACAACGATTAGAGTCCACCTAGGCCGGCAACCAGGGAATACCTGGAATAAAGGGGAGATAGCTAGGGAGAATGCCATCCGGCATGGGGTGTCCCCTAACCCCAATACCTGGGAAGAGCTGGCCTCCAGGATCAAGGCACTGGAAGCCAGCTATCTGCCCTGCCCCTCCCTTTGCTCCTCCTCCCTAGAGTAGGGAAAGGGGGGAAGCCTGGGGACCCCTAATAGAGTCCACCTGGGACCCACAGAAGGCCACCTGAGGTGGCACTCAGGCCAGGCCTAGAGTCCAGGGGAAATAGGGGAACGGCTGGAGGCCTGCTAAGCCTCCCAGCACCCCCCAAGCTAGGGAGAATGCCATCCGGCATGGGGTGTCCCCTAACCCCAATACCTGGGAAGAGCTGGCTTCCAGGATCAAGGCACCGGAAGCCAGCTATTTGCCTGGCCCCTCCTTTTGCTCCTCCTCCCATTCTTTTTTTTAAATAATTTCTTTATTTAAACACTGTGATTACAAACATAATTGTAGTTGTGTTTCATTCATAACAAGAAAATCCCCCTTCACTGTGCAACCTTCCCATCACCAATGCCCCCATCTCTTCTGTCCCCAACCCCGGCCTATATTCAAGACAGAATTTCTATATCCCTCACTCACTGACATTGTTAAGACAGTTCTCAGTGTAGTTATTTCTCTAACTGCACACACCACTCTTTGTGGTGAGCTTCATATCTTGAGCCAGTCCTTCTGGCCCTCATCTCTGGAAATTATTTCAATGTCTTTAATTTTTCTTAAAACTCATAGATGAGTGAGACTATTCTGTGTGTGTCTCTCCCTCTAATTTTATTCAGCATAATAGATTCCATGTACATCCATATATAGGGAAATTTCGTGACTTCATCTCTCCTGACAGCTGCATAATATTCCATTGTGTATATGTACCACGATTTCTTTAGCCACTCATTTTTTGAAGGGCATCTTGGTTGTTTCCAGATTCTGGCTATTGTAAATAGTGCTGTGATGAATATAGGTGTGAGGAAGGCATTTTTGTATTGTATTTTTGTGTTCCTATTCCTAGGAGTGGTATAGCTGGGTCAAATGGGAGATCAATTTCTAGTTTTTTAAGGAATCTCCATATTGTTTTCCATAAGGGCTGGACTAGTCTGCTTTCCCACCACAATGAATGAGAGTTTCTTTCTTTCTCCCCACATCCCTGCCAGCACTGATTGTTCTTTGTGATGTGTGCCAGTTTCTGTGGTGTGAGATGGTACCTCATTGTTGTTTTAATTTGCATCTCCCTGATGATTAGTGATGTGGAGCATTTTTTCATGTGCCTTTTGACCATTTGTATTTTTTCTTTGAGAAAGTGTCTGTTCATTTCCTCTCCCCATTTTTTGATAGGGTTATATGTTTGTTTGTTTTTTTTTTTTGTTAAGTTCTATCAGTACCTTGTATATCTTATATATTAGCCCCTTCTCTGATGGGTATTGGGTGAATTGCTTCCCCCATTCTGTGGGTGGCTTTTGTATCCTAAGCATTATTTCTTTTGAGGTGCAGAAGCTTCTCAGCTTAATATAGTCTGAATGGGTTTCTTTAAACGTATTTTATTTTATTTAAACGCCATGGTTGTTCATGATCAAGTTTCAGTCTCACAGTGTTGACCATCTTTTACTGCACTTTTCCTGCCAACAATATCCTCAGTTTCCCTCCCCTCCTCCTTCCTGCCTCTGAACAGGAATTTTATTACCCTCTCTCTTTTAGATACTGTGATTTGCACTATTGTTCCTAAAGGGGTACCATGCCCCTAATCACTATCTCCTTTTAGCACCCAGTTCTTATTCAAAGTGATTAGTTCTGAATGCCATTATTACAGTGGTGCCTTCTCTCCCCTAACTGCACTGCTTTACTATTAGTGACAAGCTTCCAACTGTGGACTGGTCCTCCTGGTCCTCATCTCTATTGTCCCAAAGAGCTTTTGTTTTTGTGTAAGGTTCTCTGTGTGTTTTGTATTGTTTTCTTTCAGATGCATATATTTATTTTTCCTTCAGTTATGCCACTGAAGGAGAGAGGGCAGCAAGAACCATCCCAGTACCTGTCCCCTCCATGCATGATCCTCCACCCCATCTTCTGATGAACCTTCTCCTGTACAGCTGATCCATCCATGGAGGCTGCCTCTCCCCATATCTATCACACAGTGCAGTCCACATTGGAATCCAGTCTTTGACTAAATGAAGGCAAAACAGAACTCCAGTTTCTAGATCTAGAGTTCATTTTCTCCCTGTTATATGCTGATGTCCCACTGCAGTATTACCGAGCCCTTCAGACACTGCTTCAGCCCTCAGCAGCCTTAATGAATCTGTTTCTGAATTTCTAGGGAGAACTATAGCATCTCACACAGTTCCTGGAGCTTCTTAGGCTGGAAAGTTTGACCTCAGAATCCCATAACAGTTGAATGGAGATAAGACAACAAAGAACACTTCTGGAACATTCTTTATGCCTCTGAAATTCCTGTCAAAATTGAGGCAGAAAGAGGATAAATAAAGTGATATGCATAGTACACCCTTCATTAACAATAGTGCAAACCATAGTGTCAAAAAAGGAGAGTGAGAGAAAAGTAAAATGCCTGCCCCAGAGGTGAGTATATGGGTGGGAGGGAAACTGGGTACAATGGTGGCAGGAATTGTACACTCGTGAAGGATGTTGGACATTCTATAACCGAAACTCAATCATGCACAATTTTATAATCATATTGCTTAAACAAAGTAATCATAAAAAATTAGAGTCAGGGATAAGGCCATAGCTCTTTGTTCAAATGATTATTTTCAAGTTGAGGTCCAAACAAAATTTAATAAAATTAAAATGTTGTAGACCTAACCTTTGATGTGTGTGTGTGTGTGTGTGTGTGTGTGTGTGTGTGTGTGTGTGTTAACTAATACTATTGCTTTTTTTTTCCTTTTGAAACCTTCACTTGTCATTCAGGAAATATAAAAACCTAGGTTTTCAACCCATGTGCCATCTGAATTCTAGAAACACACGTGAATATGGTTTCTAGAGCATTTTTTGGTCAGTTAATCACAGGGAAATATTGGTGTTGATAGAAACCCAAGTGAACAAGGACAATTAATTCAAAAAAGCGGGAAAGAAAAAAACGACTTTCCTTCCTCTTATCTCATCATCTGATCCTGCATTTCTAGCAATTTAAAGTATTTTCATGATGAAATCTTTTTTTGGCCAAGACTCGAGCCAGCATCTAAGCCCAGCAGATTAATGCTTCGTGTTAAGCAGGGCCCTGGGCTGGACAACGAGCAGGCATACAGTCTACAGCTGTCCTGCAGAGTCACGGGCTGAGAAGAGGAGTCCCAGACCCAGAATGTCGTCACTGATGATGAAAAGCAGGAGCAGCTCAGGGCTCCTACTATGCAGGGCAAACACTCAGAACTATTGGGTTTCACAGGCAGTAGACGGTCTGCAGAGAGCAGATATTTGAACCCTGTGTACCCACTGACTGGTCTTCAAAGCAGTGTGAGCTCACAAAGCCTTTAGAAGAGGACAATGGCATTCAAGCAGAGCTGAGCTGAGACCAGTTGTGCCCTAGCCAGGGCATCACCATGAGCCTGGAGCAGAGAAGCAAGACCATGGGCCAAACTCAGAGTCTGGGAAAGCAGTTAGGAGAAGAGAAAGAAACAGATGCTACTCACACTGGCCAAGAGAAGAAAGCAGAACAGCTATGGGTTTTACTGAGGGTGGCGGGCAGGGATCAGGGTCCCCAATCATAGAATGGCAGCCAGAGAGCAACACTTGTCCAATGGCCAGGCCAGGACCTGGCAGGATTGCGCTCTCCTCTCCCATCCCTGCCACACCTTTGAAAACAACAGACTCACCCACCAGGCACCCCAGGCTCTCCAGTGGGAGTTCCAGGTCATCCGAAGAATGCAGCCCTACCCTCCCAGCAGCCTGAAGAATGCTTGGGCATAAGGATTGATTACACAAGGCCAGTTGTCAAACAATACGCCCCCAGGTCTTCATCCCCTACATGAAAAAATGGCTGGGAGTCCTTTGGACACCAGATCAGAGATCCAGATCTCTGGGATTTATACTTTTTTTTTCCTGATCCTGTTAAACACCCACGTCTGTCAATCCCCATCCCCCTTTGTTTCTATCTGAGTCTATTTGAGTCTCACATATAGTCCTGGGGTCACAGGGTCAACAAAGAGCTCATTAAGTCACTTTACCACCTGTTCTTTTTTTTTCTTTAAACTAGAATTTATTGGTATACAAAATTCTGTTTCATAGATGAAGTGGCACATCTTTGCAGCTTCTATTGCACCAAGTATTGAAGATTAAAAACACACACACAAAAGAAACATTTGGTTTTGAAAACACTGCAAATAGCCAAGTGAAGTACTTTGGTAAATAAAAAATAAAATGGTTCATATTAACACAATCTGAGGAAATTAACAACATAAAGAGGGAATGAAAACTATGGATATGAGACAATGGTCACATCTCTCCCTGTCAAGCTCCATAGGTAAGGCAAGACTTGCTAAGTCTATGAATCATGACCCCATGGAGGTCTTAAATATCTCCAGACTGAAGCTAGAACAAGTATAGTGCAATTAGGAAAAAAGAGAGGAACCGTTCTTGAACCTGGGAAGGCCCCTGATATGCTCCCAGGACTCTCTGGCCCTTCTTCCTAAAGGAGACTTGTGCATCAGCACATCTATATTAGCAAGAAGAACGCGGAAGGCTTGAAGTCAGACTCATGCTGGGTTGTATTCTTCTTCTAATGGAAGATGTTCAATGTTGATGAAAGATGCTGGGAAGGCAGGAGGAAGACTGAGGCTCTTCCTGTCTGGGGAAACCAACCACAGAGCCAAAAATGAGAGGGTCCTGTACCAGGACCTCTCAAAAGGGGGTAAGAACCAGGCAGGGGCTCGGCCACAGGCGAAGTCTTGTGATGGGGCTCAAGTGATCAGTCTGTCACCAACAGCTGGCAGCAGGAAATCGGAGGTCAACATGCAGAGGACTGGGCAGACTAGTGATCATCGGCCACCATGCCACCAGTGCATGGGCAGAAGTTCTGCGTCACAGGTATGTCCTGCTTAAAATACAGTCATCATGCAGGAGATCGTGCATTTGAGATACATCGTTTACTGATACCAGCCCCTTCTCAAGTAACTTTGCAAGGCTGTGAAATGTCTTAATCAAGATGCAAAGTAGTGTTAACCAAGATAGAGGGACACTCCAAAAACTAAATCCTTAGAAGGAGGGTTCTGACAGGACAACTCACCTTGGGACATACAGGTCCAGGCAGTCCACAGGGCCCAGCGTGTGCATGTGGGCCAAGCCCTGCGGGCACACTGGGAAGCCCATATCATGCAAGTCTGCATGGTGCTTCACTGCATCCATGTTAAACCAACCCTCCATTTCCCCGCACATGGCAGCAGAAGATCGGAAAAGTGCCAACAGATTCACTTCACCAATGTCAGAGGAAATGTATCTTTTGCTTTAGAGCCAAGGAAGCAGACTTTGTAAAAAAAAATAATAATAATAAAATAATAATAATAATTAAATCATCCAAAACTGTCAGAAGATCCTGGAGTTTACCAATCCCTGCTCTGAAAGCTGAGGTGAACGAGGGGCAAATAGAGAGGCTAGCAGACAAACGGCAGCAGGCTGAGTCTATGGGTTTGCTACAAACAGACAGAGCCTTTGAACTTTACCACCTGTTCTGTCTGACCTATGTAAACTCCTGGTGGAGAGGTTCTTCAAACCCATCCCAACATTTTCTTTTAGTTTTGTTGCTTTGTTTTGTTTGCGGGCCAAATCAAACTGTACTGAGAGCTTTGTGCTCAGTCTCAGGGAAGCATATGGATGATGTTGGGGATAGAACCTGGATCAGCTATGTGCACATGTGGAAGTGCACCTATTTAACTATAGCTCTGGCCTCACTTTTTTCTTTCCTGCCTATTTGCAGAGACATTATTACAGGAGATACTCAGTGTAGTTCTATCCCACAATTCTTTTTTTTCTTTTTTTTTTATTTAAACAACTTTATTATATACATGTTTGCTTTTGGGTTTCAGTCATGTAAAGAACACCACCCATCACTAGTGCAACATTCCCATCACCAATGTCCCAAATCTCCCTCCTCCCCACTCAACCCCCACCTGTACTCTAGACAGGCTTTCTATTTCCCTCGTACATTCTCTTTATTAGGATAGTTTAAAACATAGTTATTTCTCTAACTAAACTCATCCCTGTTTGTGGTGAGCTTCATGAGGTGAGCTGGAACTTCCAGCTCTTTTCTCTTTTGTGTCTGAAAGTTATTATTGCAAGAATGTCTTTCATTTTTCTTAAAACCCATAGATGAGTGAGACCATTCTGCATCTTTCTCTCTCTCTCTGACTTATTTCACTCAGCATAATAGATTCCGTGTACATCCATGTATAGGAAAATTTCATGACTTCATCTGTCCTGACAGCTGCATAATATTCAATTGTGTATATGTACCACAGTTTCTTTAGCCATTCATCTGTTGTAGAGTATCTTGGCTGTTTCCATAGTCTTGCTATGGTAAATAGTGCTGCAAAGAATATAGGTATAAGGAAGGTATTTTTGTATTGTATTTTTGTGTTCCTAGGGTATATTCCTAGGAGTGGTATAGCTGGGTTATATGGGAGCTCAATTTCCAGTTTTTAGAGAAATCTCCAAATTGTTTTCCATAAAGGTTGAACTAGACAGCATTCCCACCAGCAGTGAATAAGAGTTCCTTTCTCTCCACATCCCTGCCAACACTGTTTGTTCTCATTCTTTGTGATGTGTGCCACTCTCTGGGGTGTGAGGTGGTACCTCATAGTTGTTTTGATTTGCATCTCCCTGATGATTAGTGATGTAGAGCATTTTTTTCATGTGCTTTTGGCCATTTGTATTTCTTCTTTGTCAAAGTGTCTGTCCATTACTTCTCCCCATTTTGTGATGGGATTAGATGTTTTTTTTTCTTGTAAAGTTCTGTCAGTGCCTTGTATATTTTGGAGATTAGTCCCTTATCTGATGGGTATTGGGTGAATAGTTTCTCCCACTCATTGGGGGGCTCTTGTATCCTCACCGCTATTTCTTTTGAGGTGCAGAAGCTTCTCAGCTTACTATATTCCCATCTGTAAATCTCTGCTTTCACTTGCTTGGAGAGTGCAGTTTCCTCTTTGAAGATGCCTTTAGTCTCAATGTCTTAGAGCGTTTTTACCTACTTGTTGTTCTATATATCTTATGGTTTTGGGTCTGATATCAAGGTCTTTTATCCATTTGTATTTTACCTTTGTACATGATGTTAGCTGGGGGTCTAAGTTCAATTTTCTGCAAGTGGCTAGCCAGTTGTGCCAACACCACTTGTTAAAGAGGCTTTCCCTGCTCCATTTAGAATTTCTTGCTCCTTTATAAAAAATTAGGTGATTGTATGTCTGGGGAACATTTTCTGAGTATTCAAGCCTATTTCACTGGCCAGAGGGCCTGTCTTTATTCCAATACCATGCTGTTTTGGTAACTATTGCTTTGTAGTAAAGTTTAAAGTTGGGGAAAGTAATTCCTCCCATATTCTTTTTTTCAATGATTGCTTTAACTATTCTAGGGTGCTTATTGTTCCAAATGAATTTCAAAAGTACCTGATCCATTTCTTTGAAGAATGTCATGGGTATTTTCAGAGGGATCACATTAAAGCTGTACAATGCTTTGGGGGAGTATTGCCATTTTAATTATGTTAATCCTGCCAATCCATGACCAGGGTATGTGCTTCCATTGCAGCGTGTCCTCTCTTATTTCTTGGAGCAGATTTTTATAGTTTTCTTTGTATAGGTCCTTCACATTTTTAGTCAAGTTGATTCCAAGATATTTGAGTTTGTGTGGCACTATTGTGAATGGGGTTGTTTTCTTAATGTCCATTTCTTCCTTATTACTATTGGTGTATAGAAAGGGCATTGATGTTTGTGTGTTAATTTTGTAGCCTGCCAACTTGTTATATGAGTCTATTGTTTTTAGAAGCTTTTTCATAGAGACTTTAGGGTTTTCTAAGTAGAGTATCAGGTCATCTGCAAACAGTGAAAGCTTGACTTCTTCCTTTTCTATCTGGATTCCCTTGATATCTTTTTCTTGCCTAATCGCTACAGCGAATACTTCCAGTGCTATGTTGAATAGGAGTGGTGAGAGAGGACAGCCTTGTCTTGAGCCAGAATTTAGAGGAAAGGCTTTCAGTTTTTCTCCATTGAGGACAACATTTGCCACTGGCTTGTGGTAGATGGCCTTAACTATATTGAGAAAAGTGCCTTCCATTCCCATCTTGCTGAGAATTTTGATCAAGAATGGGTGTTGGACCTTATCAAATGCTTTCTCTGCGTCTATGATTATGTGATTTCTATTTTTCTTATTGTTGATGTTGTGTATTATGTTGATAGATTTATGGATGTTAAATCAGCCTTGCATTCCTTGGATGAAACCTACTTGATTGTAGTGGATGATCTTCTTAATGAGGCACTGAATCCTATTTTCCAGGATTTGTTGAGGATCTTTGTATCTGCATTCATCAGCGATATTGGTCTGTAATTTTCTTTTTTCGTAGCATCTCTGTCTAGTTTAGGTATCAAGGTAATGTTGGCTTCATAAAAGCTATTTGGAAGTGTTTCTGTTTGTTCAATTTCAGGAAAGAGTCTTGCCAGGGTTGGTAGTAATTCCTCTTAGAAAGTTTGAAAGAATTTATTAGTGAATCCACCTGGGCCTGGGCTTTTGTTTTTGGGCAGACATTTGATTACCGTTTTTAATTTCATCAATGGTGATGGGGGTGTTTAGATATGCTACATCCTCTTCCTTCAACCATGGAAGATTATAAGAGTCCAAGAATTTATCCATTTCTTCCAGGTTCTCATTTTTCGTGGCGTAGAGTTTCTCAAAGTAGTTTCTGATTACCATTTGAATCTCTGTCATATCAGTAGTGATCTCTCCATTTTCATTCTTAATACGAGTTATCAAGTTTCTCTCTCTCTCTCTTTCTTTGTTAGTTTTGCCAGTGGTCTATCAATCTTCTTTATTTTTTCAAAGAACCAACTTCTGCTTTCATTGATCTTTTGGATTGTTTTTTGGGTTTCCACTTCGTTGAGTTCTGCTCTCAGCTTTGTTATTTCCTACTGTCTCCCTATTTTTGGGTCCTTTTGTTGAGCACTTTCTAGTTCTATTAGCTGTGTCATTAAGCTACTCAGGTAAGCTCCTTCTTCCTTCCTGATGTGTGCTTGCAAAGCTATAAATTTTCCTCTCAGTACTGCTTTTGCTGTGTCCCATAAGTTCTGATAGTTTGTGTCTTTATTATCATTTGTTTCCAGGAACTTTTTGATTTCCTCCTTGATTTCATCTCAGACCCACTGGTTATTCAGTATGAGGCTGTTTATCTTCCAGGTGTTAAAGTTTTTCTTCTGTGTCCCTTTGGAATTCACAAATATTTTCAGAGCCTTGTGGTCAGCGAAGGTAGCCTGCAATATTTCTATCCTGTTGATATTATGGAGGTATGTTTTATGTGCCAGCATGTAGTCTATCCTGGAGAATGTCCCATGTACATTGGAGAAGAATGTGTATCCAGGTTTCTGGGGATGGTGTATCCTATGTATATCCACTAGGCCTCTTTCTTTCATTTCTCTCCTCAGGTCTAGTATATTCTTGTTGGGTTTCAGTCTGGTTGACCTATCCAGTGTTGACAAAGCTGTGTTGAGGTCCCCCACAATTATTGTGTTGTTATTGATATTATTTTTCAGATTTATCAAAAATTGTATTAAATATTTTGCTGGCCCGTCATTCGATGTATATATGTTTAGGAGAGTGATTTCTTCCTGCTGTACAAATCCCTTGATTAATATAACATGTCCGTCTTTGTCTCTTACAACTTTCCTGAGTATAAAGTTTGCATTATCTGATATTAGTATGACCACTCCAGCTTTTTTATGGTTGTTGTTTGCTTGGATAATTTTTTTCAGCCTTTTATTTTGAGTTTATGTTTGTTCTGACTATTAAGGTGCATTTCTTGTAGGCAGCAGAAGGTTGGATTGAGTTTTTTTTATCCATTTAGCCACTCTGTGTCTCTTAACTGGTGCATTTAGTCCATTGACATTGAGAGAAAGAATTATCCTGGGATATAATGCCATCTTTATATCAAAATTTGGTGTGTCTTTTGGTTAGTCTTGTCTTAAATTAGTTCTTTCGGTTTTTCTCTTTAGACGGGTTTTGAGTCTGTAAAGTTTCTGAGCTGTTGTCTGTCTGTGAAACCATGTATTCTTCCGTCAAACCGGAAAGTGAGTTTTGCTGGGTACAGTATTCTAGGTGAAGCATTCATTTTATTCAGTCTTGTCACAATATCCCACCACTGCTTTCTGGCATTGAGTGTTTCTGGTGACAGGTCTGCTGTAAATCTCAAGGATGCTTGCTTGAACGTAATTTCCCCTTTTGATCTTGCTGTTTTCAGAATTCTGTCTCTATCTGTGGGATTCGTCATTGTGACTAGGATGTGTCTTGGGGCATATTTTCTGGGGTCTCTTTTCGTTGGTACTCTTTGAGCATGCAGGACTTGATCACATATATTCTTTAGCTCTGGAAGTTTCTCTTTAATGATGTTCTTGACCGTTGATTCTTCCTGGAAATTTTCTTCCTGGGTCTCTGGGACTCCAATGATTCTTAAGTTGTTTCTGTTGAGCTTATCATAGACTTCTATTTTCATCTGTTCCCATTCTTTGACTAATTTTTTGTCTGTTCATTTGCTTTAATTTTTTTCCGATCTCTCCCGCTGTATGGAATTGTTATTTATCTCATCTTCCACAGCACCAATTCTATTCTCAGCTTCTGTTACCCTTTCCCAGAGCTTATTCATTTTGTCATTCACTTCGTTTACTGAGTTTTTCAGGCCTGTTAGTTGACATGTTTTTTCAGTTTGGAGTTTTGTGATTTCTGTCTTCATTTTAACTTGGTTCTTGTTAGTGTTCTGTTCAACTCGATCCATGGTTTCTTTGAGCTCATTGAGCATCTTCCATATTGCTTGTCTAAATTCTATGTGAGAGGTTGATTAGTTGTTGGTCATTATCTGGTCATCAGAATTGTCATCTTCATTCTCTATGTCTGATGCTGGCTTGCATTTTTCCCCATTGTCACACTTGTATTGTGGGCTTTTCTACATGTTGTGGTGGTATTCATTGGCTAAATGATGTATGCAGCCACATTCCTCTGGCTCCACCCTTTCTTGGTGGGTGGACTTGCCTCCAAAGGAGGGGAGTCCTCCGTAGATGAAGCCTCTCACAGGATCAAATCTTATTCCTGAGCACGCAGCAGAGAAGATAGTCCAGAGAGAAGTGCTGGGCTTCAGTGATTCAGCACAGTTCTTAGTGTGATTTTTCCTTCTTGTTGCAATGGTGTTCTTTCCTTAGAAAGAGTACATGGCTGCGTAGTGAAGCAGAGCAGCCGTGCTCTGCTGGAGCCTCTTTTCGGCCCACTCCCAAGAGTTTCATGCGACAGTTCAGGAGACAGAGACACACAGGCAGCACTCACAATTTTTCAGTCGGGCCCCACTGGGCAGGTGTAGTTTCGTAAATTTTCCCAGCCTGATGTCACAAACAGGGGACCTGCCTTCTGCAAAGTATTGCCTATAGCCGGTTTTCATGTTATGGAGCAGTTTCTTGGTGTTTCCGCCCTAGAATGGGCCTCTGGGAGAGAGAGTTTTCTGGAGCCTCTTTTCGGCCCACTCCCAAGAGTTTCATGCGATAGGACAGGAGACAGAGACAGACAGGCAGCACTCACAATTTTTCACAGTCAGGCCCCACTGGGCAGGTGTAGTCTCGTAGATTTTCCCAGCCTGATGTCACAAACAGGGGACCTGCCTTCTGCAAAGTACAGCTTATAGCCGGTTTTCACGTTATGGAGCAGTTTCTTGGCGTTCCCGCCCTAGAATGGGCCTCTGGGAGAGAGAGTTTTCTGGAGCCTCTTTTCGGCCCACTCCCAAGAGTTTCATGTGATAGGACAGGAACAGAGACACACAGGCAGCACTTACAATTTTTCACAGTTGGGCCCCTCTGGGCAGGCGTAGTTTCATAGATTTTCCCAGCCTGACATCACAAACAGCTGGCCTCACTTCTAACCTTTCTATTGGTATAAAAAATGAGTTTATTCTACTTTTCTAACACCCCTGACTCAGAGGCTCTGAAGAGAAGGCAGAGCTCAGTTATTTCTGGCCCTGATATTCTATAAACTGGTTTCAGGATGCTCTTGGCTTAGACTTTTCTTCAGTGTAGCCAGACCAGTTGCCCTCTCAGGGTCTTCCTAGTGTTGACATTCTGACTCTAGAGCTTCTGCTGTGTGACTGGCACCTAAGAAGACTTGATTCCTCTCCTATCATTCTTCAAAGACAGTCCCACCAACACTAAAAGCCCCTCACCACCAGGTAGACTGCTAAACTGTCCCTTCCAAAGGGATTGAGGAATTAAAAGTGGTTGCAGAATTCCAAACAGATGTAGACATGAATTGGTAGTAGCACGAACAAACATAAAATCATTGGGATGGTTTTGGGGGACCAGGGAAGTTAGGGATAGCAGAGAGGATTTAGGGAGACGTGAATAAGATGAAGTAAAATCCAGGTCACTAAAAGACAGATTAAACTGATGTCAGTGAGAGACAGAAATGACCAACTCAGTCAAGGAATGACTGACTTCTGGAGAGTCTACACCAGAGTCAAGGTACTTAAATCTGAATAAAAGTAAATTCCATGACAATACACTTCAAGGGTGGAGAAACCCTGTATCTCTTAGGCAAAGGAAATTCCTTTTCGAATGACCCCCAATATTTACTGTGCATCTGCAGGAGGGAAAAAAAAAGCATAAAACAATTTTTTAATATTATTCACTTATCTATTTTTTATTGATTTCATTGTTGTGGTTTGGCTATTGAAGTGGATGTCTCCATTTATATTTATTTATTTATTTTCTTCTTTTCTTATGTGCTCTGCCACATTTTTTTATCTCAACACCATGGCTTTTATATGGTGCTTACCCTTTTGTTTTGTTTTGTTTGTTTGTTTGTTTGTTTGTTTTTTAAATGCTCACTGGATATTTTATTTGACAGTTCTTTATGTACTGTTGTGGTGTTTCACCTTCTTTTTCCCCTTTGTCTCTCAAACCAAGGATGAAAGCCTCTAGAAGGACTCCGTCCATTTCCAGAGTATCTGATTCTTTTTTTTCTTTTTTTCTCCAGGTTATTACTTTTCTCTTCTTCAAACAAAACTGCATAACTTGAACTATCTAGTCCCGCCTCCCAATTGGGGGTGGGGGAATAAGGGAGGTACCAAGACCAAATAGGTGTAAGACTACTAAGTAGTAAGCTAGGCACAGAGGGGACCACTTATTCTAGCAGCCCTGGGGGTAAGGGAAGAGGTTATGGGAAGAAGGACGGTAATGGAGGTGGAGGGAGGACAATTCGATGATGGGAATTCCCCTGATTTTATGTTAATATGTACCTAAAATATTATTGTCAATGATATGTAAGCCACTATGATTAAAATAAAAATTATATTTAATAAAAAAATAAATAAAAGTAAATACCATTTGGTGATTTGAGGATAGGTGAGGAGAACAGCACCAGAACTTTCAAGAGAAAGTGGGAGTATCCTAATAAAAGAGTGGAATTTGAGGTGTCTCAAATTTGGAACTTTGGAACATGTCTCATGGCATACCTGTCCACAGTACAGAGAACAAAGAGCAGTGATTACTTGAACTTGACAAAATAAACATTTTGGGGGTCGAGGAGAGAAAGAGAAAAAGAAAGGATAAGGGAAAAATTGAGAGAGGTCAGAAGCCAAGGCTGGGGATCAGCACCCAGAACTTGGCTCACCCCAGGAAGGATGGGCCCTGATCTGCTTTGGAAATGGTACTTTTGTTGCATTCATGAGTTCACCTTCGTACCGATCACAGGCCCCTCACAAAATGCTTCAGTAGCTCACTCCCCTTGCTTTTCTTATTTAATCTGAGAATGTTGTGGGTATGTACAGTGGTAATCTTCAGCAGAGAGTAGTCCATGCTCTTTCACACAGTACATTGACCATAGATCAATGCCCCAGCCCATTCTGTTTATTTTCAGCAGAGAACTAAATTCTGCTGTTATATATCAACTTTCCTCCTTCTCTGCCTAAGTCTCCTCACACTCTCACTTCTTCCTGCTAGGATTGTATCTTAACTCAGCAACTGGTCTTCATCTTGAACTTGAACTTTGTCCTCAGAAGAACCCATCAAGACATAGATGAATTAGACTTAGTGGAAGCCTGTCAAGAAATACAGGTAGAAGCACATGTCCAAATTACCTTAACAGCCCCAAACACCAAATAAATAGAACCAATTTCTGCTTATCTCTGCAAACACTGAAGGCAGAGTTCGGCCCTATGGGTGGGCAGAGAAGCTCCTTGAGAGATGATCACAGGCCATTGATTGTAAATACCTCCCTCCCCTCCAAGGGAAACCAGCAGAGCTCGTTCTCACGACTTCATGCAGAAAGCACAGAAAGGCACAAGTCCTACTCACAGGGAAACATCCAGCATTTCCCTTGGACCTTGGAGGACTCTTTTCTCTAGGTCAGGACTGGAGCCCAAAAGCCTCCAGCAGCATGAGGTCAGAGCAAGTGTTTTGTTGCACAGTTTGATGTACTCCACCATGATACAAAGCCAAAGCAACTTAGCAGATGTAAAGCTTAGTGTCAGTAAAAGGAAAATCACACTCAGTACTTTTTTTTCTTTTTTTTTTTTTGGTTTTGGGGTCACACCCGGCGGTGCTCAGGGTTACTCCTAGCTCCTGGCAGGCACGGGGGACCATATTGGATGCTGGGATTTGAATCAACCACCTTAGGTCCTGGATCAGCTGCTTGCAAGGCAAATGCCGCTGTGCTATCTCTCCAGCCCCACACTCAGTACTTTCTATCATGGATCCTATCTGCTGGATCCCAGGAATTTGCATCCATAAGGGCAACCCTATTTGCTGATATCAAAGTTCCTCCTGACTGTTTCTACTGGCGCCTTGCTCCTGGTGTCCTATGGATGCCTCACCTGGCTGACAATTTCCAAATGCTTCTACCATGAATCACCAACTTGTACTAAGATCATCACTCACAACACTGTGAAGTTGCTTCCATTCCTTGAGAAAAGGCTGACCTGGACAGGGAGCGTGTGCTTCTCATTTTCCCTTCTCTGTGTGGACTCTGTACAGCACAAAACTCAGCCATATCTGGGCTGTATAGTTCACAGATACTCCTGAAGTGTTAATAAAATCACCAGGGGACTTCTAATACCCAGAAAAGAAAACAAAAGTCAAGGCCTACTGTCTTATTTCCCTGAATCCATCACCACTTTCCTGTCATGGAGGGACCCTTGTTCATCATCTGTCTCCTCTGCCATGGGCCAGGATATTCACTCAGATCCTGTCCTTCCTCAGGGTCTTTTCAATTTTCCCAAATCTCTCTTCACAAAACACCAGCTTCCAGATTCCCCTGTTAGGCACTCACTACTAGAAATATTCTTGTTTTCCTCTTTGCAAACAGATCAATCAACCATCCTTTGGCAAAGACCTTTTGGCAACTGTCTTTTGGCATCTTGTGCTGGACTGTATTTTTTAATATTCTTTCTACATTTTTCATTTAAGACACCAATTGCTTTCGTAAAGCCATTTAAACTCTTCACTGTGTCAACTTACTCCTTTTAGAGGAGACCTAGACCTTACTGTTACAGGTCCACAAGATTATCTAGAGATTTTTATTCTTCATAAAATAGAGAAGAGAACTATGAATTCCACATTTATCAACACTCAGACTGTAGCCCTAACCTCAATTTGATGCCTGGCCACTATTTCACTTCACCCTCAGAATAACACACACATCTGTTACCAGCCATAAAAGTTGTCAAGACTTAATATTAAAAGAGGTAAAGTAAAATCTGTGGCCCAACAAAAACACTTGGCACCTCCAGGTACTTCTCACTCAACACTAGAGATCTGAGATCTGTCTTAGAGGCAGAATGGTCTGAGGGCCAGACATCTGCACATTGTTCCCTTTCTGTTTTTTTCTTGAATCTAATGCAATGATTTTCCAGCTTCATAGCGAATAGATATTATAAGATGGTTGTATGCTTTATGGACAATATAAGAGGTTTTTAAGGATAATAGTGAATTTATATGATGCTCACATTAGGTGCTGATTATAGAAACTAAAAATATCACACCTAGAATGTGACTCTTTTGTTTGGAAAGCTTTATTCAAAATGAACTCTGCCAACAGGCTAGAATTTGTAAAAGGTTGCAACATTTTAGAGAGTCATTCTCCTTGTCCCCTTTGGTCTCACTACCTTTGGAAAGAGAATTCAGCCCCTAAGCATTTCCTGTTGAAAGTCACTTCTGCCCCTTTCTCCCTGCTAAGTCCTCCTCTTTGTTGCTCACGTTGTATGTTGCCAAAAGAGAGACAGATGAGGGGGAGAGGGAGCCTGATTCTCTTACTAACCCCCAACACTATTCATTTCATCTTGGGATCCTGATTCTCTTATTAGCACCCAACATCATCCATTTCATCTTGGAAGCCTGGTTCTCTTACTAACCCATTGGATGACTTGGGGTGCAAACCCCAACACTATCCATTTTATCTTGGCCTTTGTATGTCTACCTCTCTTTGGGCCCATAACAGACACCCTGAATTCAACCACTTTATTCCCAGCCTGATTTCATCTGTCACTGCTGATACCTCTGCTCAGGTTCATGGTAAATGGTCTGTTTCTGTCAATGACTTTTTCATCTATGTCAGGGAAAGGCCCATTAGACAAATCCAATGGGACAAGTTCAGAGAGTTTGTCAGTGCCCATCACTTTCGGTGTTGGCTGTTCAGTAGAGCATGGACAGGAGACAGAGAAACAGACTTGTCAAGATGGGCAGCTTCTTTGAGAAGTTTATCTCAATTGAGAGAAGCATGTAATAGGTGAAAAGCTTCAAAATATGCACACTGCAGTCTAGAAGAAGCACTGTGGACTGCAAAGAGGTCCCAGGGAATAAATTCAAGGAAGTCAAGGTCTTAATTTTCTCATGCACAAGGACAGTGGCAAGAAAACAATACTTATCTCAGAATATTTGGTCAGAGCCCAATACAAATAAGGAAGCAATCATCTTTTTTAACCAAGAACCATTTCTAACTCACAATCATCATTGATAGAAAAAAGGCAATATTTTTATGTTCTTTCCCTAAAAAGGCAGAAAAAAACTTTTGTATTTCCCCACTGTCAAATCAACTTAAGTCTTCCCCCCACATCCATCCTTCCACTATCACCAATACATCAGCTTAACCTTCTGGTAAGATGTTCTCATTATAAACCAAAGTCCTTCTCAATATGTCTTCTAGAGTCTCTTTACTCATCACTTTGTCAAGGACCCAGTCCTAGACTTGCCCTCTATTCTCTCCATGTTGATCCTCTCAACTTGGTCATTCCTCTCAGCAAAAGCAAATGGTCACAAATATCATTAGAAAAAACCAGTCAGCCCTAAACCCCTTTCAGTTGCTACACTTTTTCTGATCCATTTGTTGGAAAAACTTACCTTTCTTCACTCTTACTCCTTCCATTCGCTGAACAACCTTCAGGGAGCTAAAAGGTTTTGCTGATGTCTCCAGATTGTAAAGTGAACCTAGGTAAAAGCATAATGAAGATTTTTCTCCAATTTCCTTTGTCCCTAACCTCTTCGTTGGTATATAAGAGCCCACCTGGATTACAGGGCCTTCCCCTACCCTAGTGGGTGGGATTTTGGATGATAAAGGTTTTGTGCTGGGGAGAGAGAGAGCACATGGCAGACAGGCAGCACATGGCAGAGGCTGCACATGGCAGAGAAAGGCCATGGGGCAAAAAAAGCAGACTAACTCCAATAAATAAAACTTTAACTCATGTCTTGGTGTGTTATTTCTCTGCTGCTACCCTGCTTCATCAGACCTGAGGGTTAGAAACACAAGAGGTCTCACCCAACTTGTAGGTATATTTTTATTTTACAGTCAATAATATCCACATAACCAAATGTAACACAACATTTACCTGAATTGCTTGTTAAATATAATGCATATTTCTTTTTCTTTTCTGTTCATTATTTGTTTTCTCTCATACAGTCAAGGTGATATAACCAATTCTTAGTGGGTTAAAGCAATTTGACTCTGTTTAAATCTATTGTCAGCTCTTGGAAAAGTGTACCTGGTGCTGTCCTTAATAAAGCAAAACAAGGGATTAAACTGACAGAATAATAAAAAACTGTTGGCCTTGGGTTATAACACTGATATTGGCAGGCAGTAGGGAGAGAGAGTGAGAAAAAAGAAAGAAATAAACACCTACATACAGGGCTGGAGATCATTCTGTGGTGAGGTGCGGCACTTGTATATCAGGGCTGGAGAAATAGTACAGAATACACAGTAATTGCCATGCATTTAGTTAATATGGTTGGGTCCCCAACATCCCAGATGGTCCCCAACATCTCACTAGGAGTGATCCCTGAATGCAGAGCCAGGAGTGAGCCCTAAGAAATGCTGGGTGTGGTACAAAAACAAACAAAAATCCCATAACTTTGTACATCAAACTCAAAAAATATTAATGATGTATGACCTAAATGACAAAAATAATTATAATAATAGATGGTGACGGAGCAGTGGCGCTAGAGGTAAAGGCATCTACCTTGCAAGCGTTAGTCTAGGACAGCGGTTTGATCCCCCAGTGTCCCATATGGTTCCCTCAAGCCAGGAGCAATTTCTGAGCACATAGCCAGGCGTAAGCCCTGAGCATCAAATGGGTGTGCCCCCCAATACAATAATAGATACCTAATAAATATTTATGGTAAATAATGACTGAGAAAGTCAACCAATAAATTAATTACCATTGGTATCAGATAAGTAGTTGAATTCTGCTAGTACCTATGAATTCATAAAAAGTAAGGACCAGGGCCAGAGAGATAGCATGGAGGTAAGGCGTTTGCCTTGCATGTAGAAGGATGTGGTTCAAATGCCGGCATCCCAAATGGTCCCGTGAGCCTGCTAGGAGTGACCCCTGAGTGCTGCCGGGTGTGACCTAAAAACCAAAAAAAAAAAGTGGGGACCAGAATTTTTTTTCTTTCTTTCTTTTTTTTTTTTTTTGATGCTAGGAGGGTTTTATTTCATTACTGTTATCCTCATTATAAATATGAAATATTTTATTACTTCCTCCAGATACAGTATTTTGCCAGATGCTACCCTCTGCTTCATAGCACAACCTTTATAAATTAAGTAAATGAATACAAGTTGAAGTCATTAAAACAGCTTCATAATTCCTAAAATGTGTATGTGCACACTCACATATATATCTTTATATATATTTATTTATTTAAACACCTTGATTACATACATGTGTTTGAGTTTCAGTCATTTAAAGAACACCACCCATTACCAGTGCAACATTCCCATCACCAATGTCCCAAGTCTCCCTCCTCCCCACCCAACCCCTGCTTGTACTCTATACAGGCTTTCCATTTCCCTCAAACATTCTCATTATTAGGACAGTTCAAAACGTAGTTATTTCTCTAACTAAACTCATCACTCTTTGTGGTGAGCTTCCTAAGGTGAGCTGGAACTTCCAGCTCTTTTCTCTTTTGTGTCTGAAAATTATTATTGCAAGAATGTCTTTCATTTTCTTAAAACCCATAGATGAGTGAGAACATTCTGCGTCTTTCTCTCTCTCTCTGACTTATTTCACTCAGCATAATAGATTTCGTGTACATTCATGTATAAGAAAATTTCATGACTTCATCTCTCCTGACAGCTGCATAATATTCCATTGTGTATATGTACCACAGTTTCTTTAGCCATTCGTCTGTTGAAGGGCATCTTGGTTGTTTCCAGAGTCTTGCTATGGTAAATAGTCCTGCAATGAATATAGGTGTAAGGAAGGGGGTTTTGTATTGTATTTTTGTGTTCCTAGCGTATATTCCTAGGAGTGGTATAGCTGGATCATATGGGAGCTCGATTTCCAGTTTTTGGAGGAATCTCCATATCGCTTTCCATAAAGGTTGAACTAGATGGCATTCCCACCAGCAGTGGATAGGAGTTCCTTTCTCTCCACATCCCCGCCAAAACTGTTTATTCTCATTCTTTCTCTGTGGTGTGAGATGGTATCTCATCGTTGTTTTATTTGCATCTCCCTGATTAGTGATGTGGAACATTTTTTCATGTGCTTTTGGCCAGTTGTATTTCTTCTTTGTCAAAGTGTCTGTTCATTACTTCTCCCCATTTTGTGATGGGATTACATGTATTTTTCTTGTAAAGTTCTGTCAGTGCCTTGTATATTTTGGAGATTAGCCCCTGATCTGATGGGTATTGGGTGAATAGTTTCTCCCACTCAGTGGGTGGCTCTTGTATCCTGGGAACTATTTCCTTTGAGGTACAGAAGCTTCTCATCTTAATATATTCCCATCTGTTAATCTCTGCTTTCACTTGCTTGGAGAGTACAGTTTCCTCCATGAAGATGCCTGTAGTCTCAATGTCCTGGAGTGTTTTGCCTATGTGTTGTTCTATATCTCTTATGGTTTCAGGTCTGATATCAAGCTCTTTAATCCATTTGGATTTTACCTTCGTACATGATGTTAGCTGGGGGTCTAATTTCAATTTTTTGCAGGTGGCTAGCCAGTTGTGCCAACACCACTTGTTGAAGAGGCTTTCCCTGCTCCATTTAGGATTTCCTGCTCCTTTATCAAAACTTAGATGATTGTATGTCTGGGGAACATTTTCTGAGTATTCAAGCCTATTCCACTGATCTGAGGGCCTGTCCTTATTCCAATACCATGCTGTTTTGATAACTATTGCTTTGTAGTACAGTTTAAAGTTGGGGAAAGTAATTCCTCCCATATTCCTTTTTCCAATGATTGCTTTAGCTATTCTAGGGTGTTTATTGTTCCACACGAATTTCAAAAGTGCCTGATCCACTTCTTTGCAGAATGTCATGTGTATCTTTAGAGGGATAGCATTAAATCTGTATAATGCCTTGGGGATTATTGCCATTTTGATGATGTTAATCCTGCCAATCCAGGACCAGGGTATGCATTTCCATCTCTGCGTGTCCTCTCTTAATTCTTGGAGCAGAGTTTTATAGTTTTCCTTGTATAGGTCCTTCACATTTTTAGTCAAGTTGATTCCAAGATATTTGAGTTTGTGTGGCACTATTGTGAATGAGGTTGTTTTCTTAATGTCCATTTCTTCCTTATTACTATTGGTGTATAGAAAAGCCATTGATTTTTGTGTGTTAATTTTTTAGCCTGCCACCTTGCTATATGAGTCTATTCTTTCTAGAAGCTGTTTGGTAGAGTCTTTAGGGTTTTCTAAGTAGAGTATCATGTCATCTGCAAACAGTGAGAGCTTGACTTCTTCCTTTCCTATCTGGATTCCCTTGATATCTTTTTCTTGTCTAATCGCTACAGCGAATACTTCCAGTGCTATGTTGAATAGGAGTGGTGAGAGAGAACAGCCTATTCTTGTGCCAGAATTTAGGGGGAAGGCTTTTAGTTTTTCTCCATTGAGGATAATATTTGCCACTGGCTTGTGGTAGATGGCTTCAACTAGATTGAGAAAAGTTCCTTCCATTCCCATCTTGCTGAGAGTTTTAATCAAGAATGGGTGTTGGACCTTGTCAAATGCTTTCTCTGCATCTATGGATATGATCATGAGGTTTTTATTTTTCTTGTTGTTGATGTATATTATGTTGATAGATTTATGGATGTTTAACCATTCTTGCATTCCTGGGATAAAAACAACTTGATCATGGTGGATGATCTTCTTAATGAGGCATTGAATCCTATTTGTCAGGATTTTGTTGAGGATCTTTGCATCTGCATTCATCAGCGATATTGGTCTGTAATGTTCTTTTTTCTTAGCATCTCTGTCTGGTTTAGGTATCAAGGTGATGTTGGCTTCATAAAAGCTATTTGGAAGTGTTTCTGTTTGTTCAATTACAGGAAAGAGTCTTGCCAGGGTTGGCAGTAATTCCTATTGGAAATTTTGAAAGAATTCATTAGTGAAACCATCTGGCCTGGGCTTTTGTTTTTGGGCAGACATTTGATTACCGTTTTTAATTTCATCAATGGTGATTGGGGTGTTTAGATATGCTACATCCTCTTCCTTCAACCGTGGAAGATTATAAGAGTCCAAGAATTTATCCATTTCTTCCAGGTTCTCATTTTTCGTGGCATAGAGTTTCTCAAATTAGTTTCTGATTACCATTTGAATCTCTGTCATATCAGTAGTGATCTCTCCTTTTTCATTCTTAATACGAGTTATCAAGTTTCTCTCTCTCTTTCTTTGTTAGTTTTGCCAGTGGTCTATCAATCTTCTTTATTTTTTCAAAGAACCAACTTCTGCTTTCATTGATCTTTTGGATTGTTTTTTGGGTTTCCACTTCGTTGATTTCAGCTCAGCTTTGTTATTTCCTTCTGTCTCCCTATTTTTGGGTCCTTTTGTTGAGCACTTTCTAGTTCTATTAACTGTGTCATTAAGCTACTCAGGTAAGCTCCTTCTTCCTTCCTGATCTGTGCTTGCAAAGCTATAAATTTTCCTCTCAGTACTGCTTTTGCTGTGTCCCATAAGTTCTGATAGTTTGTGTCTTTATTGTCATTTGTTTCCAGGAACCTTTTGATTTTCTCCTTGATTTCACCTCGAACCCACTGGTTATTCAGTATGAGGCTGTTTAACTTCCAGGTGTTAAAGTTTTTCTTCTGTGTCCCTTTGAAATTCACAAATATTCACTAGGCCTCTTTTTTCCATTTCTCTTTTCAGGTCTAGTATATTCTTGTTGGGTTTCAGTCTGGTTGACCTATCCAGTATTGACAAAGCCGTGTTGAGGTCCCCCACAATTATTGTGTTGTTATTGGTATTATTTTTCAGATTTGTCAACAGTTGATTAAATATTTTGCTGGCCCCTCATTCGGTGCATATATGTTTAGGAAAGTGATTTCTTCCTGCTGTACAAATCCCTTGATTAATATAAAATGTCCATCTTTGTCCCTTACAACCTTCCTGAGTATAAAGTTTGCATTATCTGATATTAGTATGGCCACTCCATCTTTTTTATGGGTGTTGTTTGCTTGGATAATTTTTCTCTAGCCTTTTATTTTGAGTCTGTATTTGTTCTGACTATTCAGGTGCGTTTCTTGTAGGCAGCAGAAGGTTGGATTGAGATTTTTTATCCATTTAGCCACTCTGTGTCTCTTAACTGATGCATTTAGTTCTTTGACGTTGAGAGAAAGCATTGTCCTGGGATTTATTGCCATCTTTATATCTAAATTTGGTGTGTCTTTTGGTTAGTCTTGTCTTAAATTAGGTCTTTCAGTTTTTCTCTTAAGACTGGTTTTGAGTCTGTAAAGTTTCTGAGCTGTTTTTGTCTGTGAAACCGTGTATTCTTCCATCAAACCGGAAAGTGAGTTTTGCTGGGTACAGTATTCTAGGTGAAGCATTCATTTCATTCAGTCTTGTCACAATGTCCCACCATTGCTTTCTGGCATTGAGTGTTTCTGGTGACAGGTCTGCTGTAAATCTCAAGGATGCTTGCTTGAACGTAATTTCCCCCTTTTGATCTTGCTGTTTTCAGAATTCTGTCTCTATCTGTGGGATTTGTCATAGTGACTAGGATGTGTCTTGGGCTAGTTTTTCTGGGGTCTCTTTTGGTTGGTAGTCTTCGAGCATGCAGGATTTGATCACATATATTCTTTAGCTCTGGAAGTTTCTCTTTAATGATGTTCTTGACCGTTGATTCTTCCTGGAAATTTTCTTCCTGGAAATTTTCTTCCTGGGTCTCTGGGACTCCAATGATTCTTAAGTTGTTTCTGTTGAGCTTATCATTGACTTCTATTTTCATTTGTTTCTATTCTTTGACTAATTTTTTTTATTGTCTGTTCATTTGCTTTAAGTTTTTTTCCAGTCTCTCCTGCTGTATGTAATTATTATTTATCTCATCTTCCACAGCACCAAGTCTATTCTCAGCTTCTGTTACCCTTTCCCAGAGCTTATCCATTTTGTCATTCACTTCATTTACTGAGTTTTTCAGGCCTGTTAGTTGTCATGTTATTTCAGTTTGGAGTTTTGTGATTTCTGTCTTCATATTTTCTTGGTTCTTATTAGTGTTCTGTTCAACTTGATCCATGGTTTCTTTGAGTTCGTTGAGCATCTTCCATATTGCTAGTCTAAAGTTTTTATCTGAGAGGTTGATTAGTTAGTTGGTCTTTATCTGGTCATCAGAATTGTCATCTTCATTCTCTATGTCTGGTGCTGGCTTTCATTTTTTCCCCACTGTCACACTTGTATTGTGGATTTTTCTACGTGTTGTGGTGGTATTCATTAGCTAAATGATGCAGACATCACACTCCTCTGGCTCCGCCCTTTCTGGATGGGTCGACTTGCCTCCAAGGTAGGGGAGTTCTCCATGGATGAAGCCTCACACAGGATCAAATCTTAGGCCCAAGCATGCAGCAGAGAAGACAGTCCGGAGAGAAATGCTGGGCTTCAGTGATCCAGCATAGTTCTTAGTGTTATTTTTTCTTCTTGTTGTGATGGTGTTCTTTTCTTAGAAAGAGCGCAGGGCCACATAGCAAAGTGGAGCCAAAGTGCTCTGCTGGAGCCTCTTTTCATCCCACTCCCAAGAGGTTCACGCAACAGGATAGTAGACAGACACACACAGGCAGCACTCACAATTTTTCATATTCGGGCCCCACTGGGCAGGCATAGTTTTGTGGATTTTCCCAGCCTTACGTCACAAACAGGAGACCTGGCTTCTGCAAAGCATAGCTGGTTTTTACATTATGGAGCAGTTCCTTGGTGTTCCACCTAGAATTGGCCTCTGGGAGAGTGAGTTTTCTGGAGCCTCTTTTTGGCCCACTTCCAAAAGGTTTATGCAACAGGATAGTAGACAGACACACACAGGCAGCACTCACAATTTTTCACAGTCAGGCCCCACTGGGCAGGCATAGTTTTGTGGATTTTCCCAGCCTTTTCGTGGATTTTCCCAGCCTCCAGAATTTCTTTAAAGCATAACTATTCTTTAGACCAGTATTTTGTAAGGTCTGGAGAAAAAGACTGCCTATTCTTTTTTTTTTTTTTTTTTTTTTTTTTGCGGGGTCATACCTGGCAGTGCTCAAGGGCTACTCCTGGCTCTATGCTCAGAAATCGCCCTCGGCAGACTTGGGGGACCATATGGGATGCCAGGATTCGAACCACCTTCCTTCTGCATGCAAGGCAAATGCCCTACCCTTGTGCTATCTCTCCGACCCCCTGCCTATTCTTAATATTGATTGGAGAAGCAAGCAAAAGAAAAATTTGATGTGAGTCTCTCTTACAGGGAAAATCCTAGACTATAGGTACTTTGAAAAATTTTGCATCTCCCTTATAATAACCTTCTAATAAAGGTGTTCCTATCTCCTCTTAATTGATTTTGCAGATAAGAAAACTGAGACATAAAGGATAAGTTGTCCACTGTCTCTCAAATTTCAGTTTAGCCTGAAAAACTTATGAAGCTTTCTAGTTCCTTGGGTGCTATTAACAGCTGTGAAACTGTGCAAGACTAAAGGCAAGAATTTGATAAATACAAATATGTCAAATCTTCCAAAGTAAAATACATATTCATTTTGGGCGACTTGTCTTGTTTTTATAACATCAAAATATCAAGTAAGTAAAACAAGAGAGCTCAAAGTGATTTTATTGTATGCTTCTTTTCTAAGCATGCTCACAAGAACGTTTATAACCATTATTCACAGATTTGTGGAGTTGTAGACTGGCCATCTGGTTAAAGGTGGCTGGTAAATATAGAATATTCCATTAAATTAAAATTTAAGATGAAACAGAAGACTATTTTGCTATAAGGGTGTCCCAAATATTCATGGTAGATAGTTATTCTTTTAAAATATTCATTGTTAGGGCAGAGATATTTTATAGTGAATAAGGTGCTTGCCTTGCATGAGGCCAATTTAGTTTGATCCTTAGTACTTTCTATGGTTCCCAGAGCACCACTAAGTATGATGCTGAGCGTAGAGCCTGGAATAAGTTCTAAGTATAGCCAGATGTGCTCCAAAAACACAATTAATAAAATATTTAATTCATTGTTGGGCCCTGAGAGATAGCACATGGTTAATGTCTTGCTTTGCATGCAGCCAATCTTGGTCTGACCCTAGGCACCACATACGGTAACCTAGTACCAATAAAAGTAATTCCTGAGCACAGAGCCAGGTGTGGCCAAAATCCTTCCCTGGTACCAAAAATTTTATGATTTTTCTGAAGGCAAAATTAATTGTATTTCTGCATTTTGTATTTGATATTTCTGGCCAAATTTTCCCTTTCCAGTGCTTGTTACTTCACTTTGCCTGCCAGAGTTGATCTAGATAATAAGGACAGAAGCAGAAGAAACACTTTGAATAGCTATTGAAGTGATTAATGCCAAATGATTGTTGTCTTTCTGCTTAGAAGGGAGGAACTGCCATGAGACACTTTTCGAAATAGACTGCTCACCTCTGAGCCCTTTCATACCCTGCCCTCTACTTTCCAGGCCTTCTCTCTGCTGCTGGGAAACTGAACAACACTGAAGAAATTCTTTTCCCTGACTAGTACCAATTTCCCCCATTTAAAAAGCAGCAGTAGACTTGAATTGTTGAAAGAAGGTGAATTAGATGCTGTGAAGTGATCAGCTTCAGTGGATGGGGGGGATTAATCCAGACCATGCTGAAGCTCCTGTACAGAAACACAAATGACAAACAGAGATCAGCCAGGTGAAATGTGTGTGTGTGTGTGTTTGTGTGTGTGTGTGTGTGAATTTATGTAACTACAGGGAAGATGGAAATGTGGATAAGAGAGGACAGAACATGCAGGTGTTTAATTGGGGATAGAGAGTTCCATACTGCCCTTTTATGTTTCTTTTATAAGAAAAAAAATAAAAGAAACCAGATCTTGAATTGACAAAAACCTTCACAATTGGGGCAAAGTAAAACAAATCTATAAATCATCTTCCTGAAGTGAATTAAGGTGGCGAACTGAAGCCTAAGCTAAGTGAGGAAGAAAATATAAATATTGTCCATAGATATAGCTTGGGGTTAATACTAACAAAATTCACTCCATTGATCCCTTCTAGTGTGCAATGTGAGGCTAAGAAGGACTCTTATTAGATCGCATCCTCTTTCTCCCCTTGTTAACTGAAGCTTGAATCTTGAATCTTACTATGTTTTTGAAACAGGACTTTTACATAGTCAACTCAAACTAGGAAAGAAGGCATCTATCCTAGCCCAATAAGAATGGCAGTGTTAATAGAAGAGAACTAGCTCTCGCTCTCACTCTTGCTCTCACTCTCTCACTTGCTCTCTCTTTTTCTTTCTCTCTCCACACACTGAGAAAAGTCACATGTAGAGAAAGCAGGAAGGTGGACAGGAAGAGTTCTCACCAGAACCTGCCCTCGTGACCTTCAGATCTCAGATCTTTGCCTCTCAAACTATGAGAAAATGCTTTCTCTTGTTTAAACTATGCAGTTTATGTCCCACTTTTATATGACAGCCTGAGTAGACTACAGCAGTGAGGAATTCGATTATTAAAGGAATATCTAATATACCCTTAAAATGTCATGTTAAGGGTATGTTTAGATCCAAGCCTTTTGAAAAGGCTGTCATTATTTTATATCAAACAGAATTGAAGACAATGACAAGAAATAGAATCGATGAAATTTACAAAAACAACCCAGGAACAAATGACCAAATAACCAAGAATAAGCTACTAGTTCAGGGTGAGAAACAACCTTTGGGTTATCAAATTCTCAAAGTAAAGGAATCAATCTAGGGTGATCAAACTTAGAGACCAAACAGTGAACTAGCAAAAGCAAGTGGGTGGCCCTGTGGGGACACTACAAGCAAATTAGAAAGATGTTACTGCTGACTTTCAACTATCCTGAAATTCAGATCTATTTATTTGTCCTTGCTCAATTTTTCTTTGTTTGAATGATCTCGACATTCTCTTTTCCAAGATTTAAGACATCATGTTTTACTGTGTTTTACTGTGTGTGAGTTTCTGCTTACACGGACAGAGACTTTTCTGGGAAAGCTGCTTTTCACACCCAAACAACACAAACCCAAGTTTGGCTAAATGACCACTGTAGTAATGTGCAGATAACTACAAGAAGGGGTCAACAGATGTTAGATCACACTCTGCTTTTACCCAAAACAGAGGTGTTCTCCAAACTTCCTCTTTATTTTTATTAAGCCCTTTGACTTGTAAAAGGCCAGCTGGACAGAACTTTTGTCTCTCACTCCGCTCTCGCCCCTCCTAGTTGAATTTGTACTGGGAGAATAAAGAAAGGTTTTGATTTTGGCTTGGCTCACAGAGAGAAACCATGAGTTAAGAAACCAGCCAACCACATGATTCTCTCCTGACTGGCTTGGTTTATTCATTCTTTGCAGCTATCCTGCTTCAGATCTGTTCACCCTGGATTGGAAAGATGACCCATGAGGTGATTTCACAGAGAGAGAAAGAAATGGGGGCACTGATGGTTTGGGCAGGCAGAGTCCATAATTACCAATCTCTGACCAATCTGACCACTGTGTTCAGCCTGTTTAAGCCTAAGTAGTGATCCATCACACAATTAGTAGGTGACAGAGGACGAGAGATGGTGTTAGATATTTTGATGAACCAAATAAAAAAGTATGGGGATCCCAAACTGGTACTCATGGCAGAGGTGGAAAGACTCTGATCTCTGAAGTACATTTTGGAGATACAAAGGTTCAAGAGGACCTTTGGATTACATTTGGGAGTTGCAGTCAACAGGCCCTTCAGAGGTTTTTGATGTGGGACTCTAGTGAGGAGATTCCCATTATCAAGTCCCCAGCACAGACCCTGGCTTTGCTGCCTGGCACCCTCTGCTAAAAGACATTAAAGGAAGGATGAATTATTAAAAGTGGGGTCCTTAGAGCATCTCTTGACATCCCAAATCCATGTCAGGCCTGAAGTTTGCTCCTATCCACGTCTTCTAAAGAGCCTCATCACCCTTTATCCTGAGTCCATCCAGGTCCATCCCACAGCTCTAGCTGCACTTAGGTTCCAATAGAAATGGAAACTGTGGTTTGTAAAGGAAGAAAAGACTTTACTTAGATGGAAATGGGTTCAGTTTGAGTGGGGGATTCTTGTACTCAGATAACTACAAAGAGAATTCAGTAGATCAGTAATGGTGACAATGAAATACTCATGACACTTGAAGGTATTGACAATATTGAAAATTAGCACTTTTTGGGTCAGAAAAATAATTTGGTGGTAGAACACATGCACAGAAGGAAAAAAGAAAGGAGGGAATGAAGGGGGGAGAAATAAGGGAGGGAGAAAAGGAAAGAGGATGGAGAAAATGAAAGAAGGAAGAAATAAAGAAAGGAAGGAGGAAATGAGGAAGGAAGGAAGGATGGAAGGAAGGAAGGAAGGAAGGTGAAAGAACAGAAGAAGGAAGAAAGGAAGGATGGAAGGAAGGAATGTGGAAGAAAGGAAGGTTGGAAGGAAGAAAAGAAGGAGAAAGAAAGGAAGGATGGAAGAAGGAAGAAAGGAAGGAAAAGGAAGGAAGGAAGAAGGAAGGAAGGAAGCAAGGAAGGAAGGAAGAAAGGAAGGAAGGAAAAGGAAGGAAGGTGAAAGAAAAGAAGGTTGGAAGAAAGGAAGGATGGAAGGAAGGAAGGTGGAAGAAAGGAAGGTTGGAAGGAAGGAAAGAAGGAGGAAGAAAGGAAGGATGGAAGAAGAAAGAAAGGAAGGAAAAGGAAGGAAGAAGGAAGGAAGGAAGGAAGGAAGGAAGGAAGGAAGGGAGGGAGGGAGGGAGGGATGGAGGGAGGGATGAAAGGAGGGATGAAAGGAGGGAGGAAGGAAGGAAGGACGGTAGGAAGGAAGGGAGGGAGGGAGGGACGAAGGAAGGAAGGAAGGAAGGAAGAAAGGAAGGAAGGAAGGAAGGAAGGAAGGAAGGAAGGAAGGAAGGAAGGAAGGAAGGAAGGAAGGAAGGAAGGAAGGAAGGAAGGAAGGAAGGAAGACTTCTAGTTTTCTATCCAGAAAAACTCCAGATTTCAAGACATTTTAGTCAGAATGAGTAGTAAGCTCCTCTCTGGAAACAAAAAGTTTTCACTGTGATTGTTTAAACTAGGAAAATAAAGGAAGAAGGAAGAGAGGAAGACCAGAGGAAGAGTGAATAACAGCTGCCAAAGAGTGTTCTTCTGACCATGAGCTACTTCCCCCGAGACAGCCACATTTTCTCCTACTCACAAACACTGGGCATCAACCAACACTAGGCGTATTGTTTTGTGATTTAAGGAGGAACTTTTTCCAAAACAATAGTTAAGAAGAAATCCTTTCAGGGATTGACACTGAGCATGTTCAGTCTAACAAAAGAAAAGTAGTTATTTATTTTTAGTATGAAAACATACAGCAGAAATACTTTGGATCATTGAAGCCAGAGTTTCAACTTTCTGGTTTTTAGATTCTTTTTTGGGGAGTGACACACCCGTTTGATCCTCAGGGGTTACTCCTGGCTAAGCGCTCAAAAATCGCTTCTTGCTTGGGGCACCATATGGGACGCCGGGGTATTGAACCACAGTCCGTTCCTTGGCTAGCGCTTGCAAGGCAGACACCTTATCTCTAGCGCCACCTCGCAGGCCCCTGGTTTTTAGATTCTTGATCAAGAGTTCCAGACATTCATAAATGCTGTGGGCTCTGTGTGCCCATGCTGTTATTTTAAAGTATCCAATACTATAATCTCACAAAAAAATTTTTTTCTGCTGACTCCAGGTTTTACTAGTATGTACCACTAAGTGTTCAAGGATTTGGGTAAGACAATTTGGAGGCATTCCCCAGACCTCCTGGAGGAATAAATTACATGAGTCCATGAAGTTGCTATTTTCTAAGGATTGTTATCTTTGTATCCCTTCCACAAACAAAATTAAAACTTTCACCAATTAAACAGATTCCTCTAGGTCTGAAGGTAGTTTCTGTGATTTGTTGTATTCTTGGTGGTAGTGCAAAACCAATGTGAAAGGGGCAAGCCCAGCTCTAGTTGGAGAGGATGAATGAGAAACTGGAGACTTAATGGTCTTTCTCTTGAGAGATTTGAGCAGGAAAGTGACAGGGCAAACAGCTACTGTAGATTCTTTCTGGCTTTTTCAGGGGTCACCCTCAGATCTACCCTGTGGCCCACTTATACTATTTCCCCTTTAGTCATCATTTTACTTTCAGAAATGTATGTTACTGAAGTCCTATTATCTTCATTGTAAAATATCAGACATTAGAATTTTTAAAGAGACCACATTCACATAATGACATTAAGTTCCATTGTCAGAGCTATTGTATTATGATGATATTGTGGTTCATTGTTTGAAGTGCCTAATTGATGAATTAGATTTTATATAGTTATAGAATATATGCAGGGCTCAGTATACTTTAGGACTCCAGGCATCATGGGGGGTTTTGGAATGTAGCCTTGAAGATAAAGGGATATTATTGCCACAGAGCCTGCAGATTACTAGCTCTCTAATATCACTCATTCAAACACACACAGACACATGCACACATAGACACACACATTTACCTGCATTGTAAAAATAATCTTTCTAAACAGCTATTATGGGGATGGTGGTTAACTTACAGACATAAGACAGCTTCAACTATGTCTCTGTTAGGCCCCTCTTAGCTGTGTTTTCCTGCAGAGATGAAAGCGGCTAAAACTACTGTCTGTGGGAGTCTTTGACAGTGGTGCTGTTAAATGACAATTTCTGGAACGAAGATCTGGACCCTAGTGCTTGGAGACAATATTTTAATAGTGTCATCACACATGCCCCCTTATTCACTAGCGAAAGCAGGAATGGAGTGCTGGCTCCAGCTCTTGCTCTTTTCTCCATCTGGGAACCAAAGGTACATCCCTGGAACACTGAATCGGGTATAAAATTGGAAGGTTTTGGAGCTGAGGCCCAGTGACATTAAATAATAAAATAACACTGAACAAGTTCCTTCCTTCTTTGTTTTTGCAACCATCTGTCTAATTCTGTGTCTAACTTTACTTCACACTGGCTAAAATATAGACTAGAAATTCAACATATAGAAAAAAGTCTTTATTTCTATATAGAATTATATAAAAAAATAGAATGATATTGGCTTTGGGATACCCATCCACCCCATATTTTTTAATAACTGCCCCATTTATAGCTCCTACTATGGGCCTAGTTTAAATGCCTTTGTCTGTGCCAAAAGATATGCTGCATAGTTTAATAAAAAGACTAAAGTCTAGTTAGTCTAACAACAAGAAAACAATCCATATTCCTTAACCTAATTCTGGCTAGAAGTGATAACTGAAGACAGACGTTACAAGGTTCAGCAAGCAGATTAATGAGAAAACTTGAACGTTTGGGAGACAATCAACACAGGTCATTTGAGCCAACAAATATTTCAGTAAGAAATTATACAATGACAAATAGGTATGAAAATTATTATTGAACATTTACATAGTGGGTGCCATAATTTAAGTCATATCAATTCATTGTCTCAGACACAATCTTGAAGCTGAGTATCATACCAGAAATTGTGCCCATTTCTTACTCCAAAAAAGATTATTTGAAATATTCAAATCATTTGTTTTAATAATTCTAAAACTTGTGGTATCCCTGTAGGAGACCTTATCTGTTAAAATGGGGTTCAGAAATGTGTTTTTAAATGTGATATTTGTCGTAGAAAACAGTGTGTTGACTTGTTCTAATCTGGGTTTGTCATCAAAGATTGATAGGAGTCACCAATCTTGTGATAATTAACTAGCATCAGTTCATGGCTCTAGATCTAATCTACTGAACCACTATAAAAAGCCTGTGCTGTATCTCTTAAAATTAAGAACATAGCTAAAGGCTATTCGTAAAGATTTATTTTACAAGTATAATTAAAGTGGTAATAAGTGTATCTTTTAAACACAACGAGAACATGATGTACCACATCAGTAACAAGATTCTAGGAATTCTACTATCAGCATACAGAGAACGATAATCTCTACGGTTCAGATTTTAAAAAATATTTTATTTTATTTTAGGCACCATGACTTATAATACTTTCAATGTTAGGTTTTCTTGCATTTAATATCCTAGCACCGTACTCTCCTCCAGAGTGTCTGTTTCCCACTAATATTATCTTAGTGTCTCCATCATTCTATTATCTATCCCACCATCCCCTTCTGTGATTACTCAAGACCAGTTCTCAGTTTCTATCATCTTTAGGTATTTTTTATTCCCCTACTTTACTTCTTTTTATCCCTCTTATGAGAGATGATTCTGTCTCTGTCTCTCGTTTCCTGACTAACTACAACTAACGTCACTCTGCATATACTCCAGATCCATCCACGTAATTGCAAATTATGGTTTCCTCTTTTCTTAAAGCTGAACATTCTATGGCATAGATGCATCACAATTTCTTAATCCACTCATCTGTTCTTGGACACTTGGGTTATTTTCAGATTCAAGGCTATTGTGAATTGTGCTGCAATGAATATAGCAAAAAAAAAAAATATCTTTTCCAAATAGAGTTTTGGGATTGATGCCAAGAAGTGAAATTGCTGGGTCATCTGGAAGTTTAATTCCTACTTTTTGAAGAAGTGTCCCTGTTGTTTTCCAGACAGGTTGAATTGAGTCAACATTCCTACTAGTAGTGATGAAGGTTCCTTTTTTGCCCACATCCATACCAATACTGGTTGCCTTTTTTTTTTTTTTTGAGACCTACGAGTCTCATGGTGTGAAATGGCATCTCATTATTATTTTATTTGCATTTTCCTTGTGATAAAGTGCAGAATATTTTTTCATATGTGCACTGGTTATTTGCTTTCTCTGAGGAAGTTTCTGTTCATCTCTTCTCCTATTTTAAATAAACAAGTAGGTAAGTTGAAAAGGGAAACAATAGATCACTCAGAGTACTTCATTTTTGAACTACAGGTAGATGAAGATTAGAATAAGAAAAGTGAGTCCTACCCAGAAACCCCCAGTCCTGATGATGGCTTGATGGAGGATAAAAGCGACAGTGTTCTCCATAGCCACTGTGGTTCAATGAATATTCCCAGGGTAGCCTGGGGAATGCTGTTCACACTGTCTGCAGGCTTAAACTCCCCTTGGTATCCTCTGATAGGATGATTGGTTCTGAGTCACCCAAGAAGACAAGAGGAAGATTATTCCTCCTCTAGCTTAATTTTTTTATTCTGTCCCAACAGGTTACTTTTTAAGTCCACCTGCCATGATTCCTGCTTCCCTTGTTGCCCCATGGACATGTTCATCTTCTCCAGTCTGAGACAGGCCCACAGACTTTGCTCCACTCTGACTGGATGGGCCTTTGTTGCAGTACACAGACAGGGCGAGCTTCCCTTTCAAAAGAGCAGGAGTGTGACCTGAGTTCATTCCCAGAGACCCAACATGGTATCCCGAGTCCTCCAAGAATGAACCTTGACTGCAGTGCCAGGAATAAGCCCTGAACACCTTCACTTGTGGACAATTAAACAAGTGGGAAAAAAAAACTGGATAATCCACTGGCCTCATCTCCTATTGGATTATAACACTGATGTTAATAAAATTCCTATAAGAGTTAATCTTTCATGTTGACTTTCTTCAACATTATCCTTGTAAGATTTATCATTTTTTTTGTTCATAGCAAGAGTTCAGTTGTTTATTATACTATTGATAGACTTGGGAGGGAAGATATTTAATGAATATTCTTCAACATATACATATACATATATAGCTGAAAACTGCAATCTTGGGAGGAGAGGACAAGCGAAGTCCTCACCCTGTTTAAGACTTACCTGCTGCATTCTGTAATTACTGCTTCAGTATTGGCCCTGCTTCACCACTCAATACAGCTTTTTGCAGAGACATCAATCTCACCAAAGCTCCAGTTACGTTGGTATTTGGGCTGCCATCACCAGGACTTTTTTGAAGTGAGAGCTAGCACCATCCCCTGTACTGGCAGCTGGAAGTATGCCCCACAAAAGCTGCAATAGTGCTTGGAATTCCTGAACAACTTCATTTTTTAAAATACTGTAATCCCCATAGGAACACACCAATTTAGACACAAATGTTTATCTGAAACCACCTAATGTTCAGAAACAAAGGAAGTAATAGAATGACCAACTAGCAACAAGAGCTTACTTAAACCTTCTGACAATGACTTAATGATCTCAGTGAAAATACAATTGTTTTCACAAGTTTTCTTGTTGCTGTACTCCTTTGTTTTTTCTTCCTTTCTTTTCTTTTCTTTTTTTTTAATGTTGACCCCACTTATCTGGAAACAAATGTATGATGATCAGCTATGTCAAATATGTGAGACATGACCTTCAAATAAAGTAATTTATATTTTAAAAAAGAGAGTGAAAAGGATGCCACAAAGGGGAATTATAATACATATTTTTAATAAAAGACTTATATTAAGAACATATTCTTTTATTTTATTTGGGGGGGTTAGATGCTCACAGTGATTCTCTAGGCCAGCCCTTTCAATGCAAGGGTCTGACAGTGTAAAGCAGCTTGGGCCCTGAAGTGCCAAAATTACCCCCCATCATTCTGCAGCATTTGGGGGCCTCCAGGGTGCACTCAGTGATGCTGCAAAGTGTCCAGGGCTGCACCAAGGGATGGCCAAGGGACCATGCAGTGCTGGGGATCAAACCAGGGTCAGTAGTATTCAAGGCATGTACCTTAACACCTGTACTATCTCTCTACCCATCCCCAGAACAAATTCTTTTAAATTCAGCATATTATTTTATAGTTAAGCTGTACCATAGTCTAATTTATCCTTTAGTGATGCTTATTCTGTTTCTTATGATTTCCTCTCTAAGACCATGTGGTCATGAATACAGTCACACATGGTTTGCTTTTCTAATAAACTGTTCAGAGTGGATTGCAGAGTCATGGAATAAACAGAGCTTCAAAGGCCACAGAGGCCAATGGAAAGAGATTTTTTTTCCCCAGATAGGTATTTTTTACAACTTAGGATTCTCATTCTGAACTCACTGTCTGTGCTGTCATTACCTGGCTCCTGCCCCACTTTCTTCTTCTTTTGAAAGACCCAGAGGACAGAGGATAGAGGGGAAGATGGCAAAGCTGATGAGGAGGAATAAAAATCACATAAAAAGTATTTAAGCATGTGGACTCTCCAATATTTTCTCCACATTTTCATCTCAACTTCCCTGCTTTCCAAAAGGATGATATTTATTGAAGTCACAGTATGTCTCTTAAGGGAATGATAGGAAACTGTCTTGGGGTCTTTTGAAATAAGGAATGGATCAAGAATATTATTTAATCAGAAGATAAAGTCTTTTTGGGCTACTTAAGAGAAATTGGACATCTCTGTGTTTTCAACATTATTTATTGAAAGTGTTTTGCAAATGTATATTAATCTACTCTCCTGCATTGGTCAGTACAACATCCTGAATGTAATTCATTGTTTCTTTACAGGTTTAAAGTCCTAAGACTCTCTGGGGCAGAACTGAATATTTCATCTGACACGACTTTGCTATAGAAAATATCCCATGAACATTTGGCCTTGTAGTTGATGACAACTTCTTTAAGGAAAGGAAGACATTCCAATTCTGGCTCTAGCTCTCATTCTCAGTGTAGCAGAATACAAGCTCCACAAACCCAGCACACAGTAGGAGTCAGTGTATATTCCTTTCCTGCCTCTGAAATAATTTTTTCTTTTTGTTTGGCAGCATCAGAGGTTACTTCTGCCTTCCCAGCTCAACAATTATTCCTGGTGGTGCTCAGTGGAGCATATGGGATGCCAGAAATCAAACCCAGGCTGGCTATATGCAAAGCAAGTGCCCTACCCACTGTACTATCACTCTGGCCTCCAAATATTTTCTTTCTAAGTTAAACTTAAATGAGTGTTGGTGATGAAAACAATTTTTTCCTAACACTAAGACATATAGAAAAAATGAATTCATCCTCGTATTATTGCCTGATGAATTATGTCTGTCATCTAAAAATACAGTGGGTATCCCCGAAAAAAGAAATGCAGCACTATGGTTTCTAAAGATTTGGTCTTCTTAGTAAATGGGCAAATCTACAGGCTGGCATTGGTAAAATAAGTCCATGGCCATTGCCCTGGCCATCTCACTCCAGTCATTGATCCTTAGGAAATGATGGTGCCTGGGCAAAGAGGATGAACCAAAATGGCTGAGAAGGGATGTTGATTATGAGCAAACATTAGAATAATCTCAAAGGTCAGCCAGAGAATATAAAAAAGACTCACTTTGAACCATCCCTCCCACAAAGCATTTAAAAAGTTTAGAAACCACCCACAAAACATTAAGCAATTTTAGAATCCACAATGCAGCTCCCCGTCACAGTTATTCAAAGTTCTCAGAAACTAGTGAATGAAGAAGACCAATTACCAATTAGCATGTATGATTAATAGAGTATATATAGAGATATATAGGTATACCTATATATACATATATGTGTTTATGTGTGTGTCTGAAAAAATTCAACCAATTTCTTTATAAGTTTAGCTGCAGGTGATAATATTACAGATAATTTGCTCTTTCTCGTAAATATACTTGTGTTACTCAAATATATTTAAGAGAAGCACTATTCTGTCTGCAATCAGGAAGCAATAAGGTGACTTTTATTTTGACAATTTAAAAAATAAGTTAAAAAATGCCACAGGTTAATCTTGTACAAGAGACCCTGAAGTCCCAGCCCTTCTAAGGACCTTATCTCATCCATCCCTAAACAAAAGAGAAGGATCTTATCATTGCTGTTTCTGGCAGGGGCTCTGCCATGCAGCATTGTTGACATAACTCTTTGCTGTGGAAGAATGTCCTGTGATTATAAGATGTTTAGCAGCCTTCCCCATCTCTAGTCACTAAATGCCAGTACCACAAACCACTCCCTTCCCCCTTGACTTACTGGCATGCAAAATTGCTTCCAGACATGGCCAGGTATCTCCTGGTGACTAAATTATCCCTTAGGAATCTGTTGTAAGGAAACTGGAGGTTTGGAGATCAGTTTGCCACTCTCTAGCTAGGTGATTCACTCTCGCTGAGCTTCCATCTTCTTATCAACAAAGCAGTTCCATTATCTTTAAGATAAATTTAGTCCTGGGAGCCAAAGTGCAAGAGCATAGTGGGGAGGGTGTTTTCCTTGGATAAGCTGACCTAGTTTCAATTCTTGGCACCCCAAATGGTTCCCAAGCCCACTAGTAGTGATCCCTGAGTGCAAAGCCAGGAGTAAGCCCTGAGCACTGTCAGGTATAGCCCCAAATACACCAAGCAAGGAAAAGATATCTTTAGTGTTTAAATCTCAAGTTTGATTTTTTTTTTTAATTTTTGCGCCACACCTGGTGACACTCAAGGGTTATTCTTGGCTATGTGCTCAGAAATTGCTTTTGGCTTGGGGGACCATGTGGGACGCCAGGGGATCCAACCGCTGTCGGTCCTGGGTCCTGGGTCACCCTACCACTGCACCATCGCTCTGGCCCCTTGAAATCTCAAGTTTTATGGGCCTGCATTCTGAAATCACTTGGTCCAAGGAGAAAGCATTTTTTCCAAAGTCATGCCAAGAGTAAAAGTTGCAGCAAGAAGGAGAAAGAGGGAGAGAGAGAGAGAGAGAGAGAGAGAGAGAGAGAGAGAGAGAGAGAGAGAAGCAAAATGCCTGTTCCAGAGACACATGGGGGTAAGTGGGTGGAAGGAAAACGGAACATTGGTGGCAGGAAATGTACACTAGGGAAGGGTGTTGCATATTATATGACAGAAACTTAATCATGAACAATTTTGTAACCACAAGTAATTATTAAAAAGAGAGAGAGAGAGAGAAGTATAGCTGGGTATCCTGGTGGCAATCAATTACTTCATCCAATTACTCATTTGTTTGACAATTTTATTGTATACCTACTATGGCCCAGACACTACCTAGACACTTGAAATAGTAATAACCAAGAGGATATCCTTGATTTTATGGATCTAACCTTCTATGGAAAAAGAAGACCATTATCATGTAGGCTAAGAAAGGGAAGTATTTTAGGCAGTGAAAAATGATGTGAAGCAGGTACCTTGGTAATGGGTAAGCACTGGAATGATGCTGGGGGCAGCAGCCAACATTATTTAAGGTCACTTGGGAAGATTTCTACACAAATTAGTACTTTAACTCACCACTGAATGGTAATAACAGAGCTAAGCAAAATTCCATGGGAAAGAGATGTTAGGCAGAAAAATTTGGAAGCAAAAGCAATGAAATGGAAAAGATCATGGGATTGTACTAAGGGCACAATAATAATAGATGTGTGATTGAAGATGATCCAAGAAAACTGTCAAGTTTTATGATTAATAACACGAGAGAAAAATAAATGGAAAATCATCTTAAATGTTTTGATATTAGAGTGATTCTAATTGAAATTAACTTTACAAAAAGGTATTCAATTTAGAGCCAGCCTCATTTATGCAACTGAACTATTGCTTGAGGGGAAATTTTGGAAACAAACACACTCAAGACTCCCGGATGTCTTTCTATCAACTTTTAGTATGGGGGTGTGTGTGAATAAGACATCTATCTACTAGGTAGTTCGAGCAATCACCATGTAGGAGAGGCTGTTTTCTGTGGCTGGGATGCTCAGGGGGAAGGGGCCCATAGATAAATGATAACTAGATGTAGTTGACAATTTGCTTGAAGTAAAATGTCGAGCTTATAAATAATTTAAAAATAGCCTGTCACTCAATGGCAGCATGTCCTTTACGAAATTTTAATCAATGCAAAACATGTTTCAAAAACACAAGCCTCTAACCCCTACGAAACCAGTTGTTCCCAACAAAAAGCAGGGGCCTGGTCAGGATGGGATGTTACAAAGAAAAGTGAATTGAGCTGTGATTTCTGAAGATTAGGACCATATCCTGCAACCAACGAACACCTCTTGTGACCATCTGTAATGTGGAAACACACACCAGTTCAGCCCCTTTTTAGCTCAAGGGCACTGCAGAACTGAGGTTTCCATGCACATCCGGAACAATCAGTATGCACATAAACTCTGTGCTGTTTTGGCTGCAAAAGGATTGTCTATTTATTGCTTTTGCCAAAAGCCCAGCATTTAAAGAGAAAGGAAGGAAAAAGTGGAGGGAGAGGGAACAGGGAACAACTGACTGAACAGACCGCTTGTGGCCACTGAGAAGGTGAGTTCAAGGACAATGAGGTAACAGCCTAGGATTCAGGGAGAGAGGATCTGCTCTGATTCCTGTAAAAATGCCCACAGAAGGTGAAATCCCTTTCGGTCAAGCATCCTCGTTGAAATGTGGAGAAACAATGAACATCCTTGATCACTCACTATCATTCATGAATGTGGCACTGAGGAAACCCTTGGTCCCCTTTTATGTCTTTCCTAGCCTGAGATGCAACAGGAAACAAGAATGATCGATCATTCCTTCCAGTTCTGCCCCTCTCCTATCCACACTGCCTGTGCAGGCACTTGTAGGGCACATGAAGGCTGCCTCTGACTCCCCACTGTCCCCAAAGATGTTTTTATAAAAGGAAACCAATCACTGTCGAACCCGAAGTGCCAGGAGCAACAGTAGCAGCAGCCTCCCCACTCCTGCCCCAGAACAATTGAAGCTCTATTCTTTGAGTCCCAGCTCCTAAAGAATCTTTTTCTTCCTGTTTGGATCTGAAGGGGTTTTGTTTTTCCATCCCTCCAACACTGACAAAGATCATGAAGCATCACCCAAAATTGCCACCATGGTCACCACAATTGTGGAAATAAACCAATTAAAGGAGATATAAAGATATATATAAAACAATTAAATTATATATAAAACAATTAAAGGAGAAGATCTCCCTTGGAGAGTTCAAGAGAATTTGGTTAGACAGATGTTTGTTCTTCTCAAAAGGATTCACACTGATAATCAACACATATATATGTATTGATTTTGTCCCTTAAGTCATCTATGTTAAATAATCTACAAAGCTGTTAGTCCTGGATAGATTTAAGGATAATAGATAATGTTGCATTATTCATAAATGTCATACAGCAGGAGATCCATTAGACACTGATAATCTCCAGCAATATCATTTTCATATTTGTCTGATATTATTCTTTAAAACTAGATTGTCAAATTTGGGGAATTGCTGATTTTTAAAATCTATCATTCATAATCTACTATTCTACTAATCTACTAAATCTCAGTGTCTCCATTCAATCTACTGTCCCACTGAGGTACCAATGAGGGTATGTCCTCCTTTCCACCTGCAGAACAATATATTGGCACTTACTCTTAAAAAGAGCTGCCTATGTGCTACTTGACTGTCCCTTGACTATCAAGTCTTTTTCTCAAGACTCCCCAGAATCAGGTTCTGCTTTTTATCTTCTGGTTGGAGGATTTCTATCTTTACTGACAGACTTCTTAAAATCTTTTTGCACATATAAAAACAAAACTTCTCAGGCTGCTGCCTACTGGATCCATGTCCTCATGGCTAAATGTGAATAAATACTCAGAAGGGACAGTCTGAGATGGCACATTAGAGATGGCTGTGATGCCATGGCGTCTGTTTCCATTGTGTAGAAATTCATGGCAGCAGAGAGGCTCCAAGCTACCCTTAGTCACATGAAAAGAATAGATTTGTAAATTGCTGCCTTTGGACCCCCTAGGACTTAATGGTACAGAGCAAAGACATGGCTGATCTTGGCAAAGAGAATGAGCTAAATACAATTAGCCATTAACTCAGCTCCCCTTAAAATACCAGCTGTCAGTTCCCTCCAATGTTTATGAATTGGGGTGGAGAAAATGTTACTGTCATACTGTGTCTCAGTGAGAACCAAGTAATGTTGCATCTTTCAGTTGGGAAGGGATCCTTGATACCCCCACACAGGAAAAGGGAAAGTAGCAAGTTGGTCTTTTCTTTTTCTTTTTTTCTTCCTTTTATTTTTTTTTTTTAGTTTTTCGGGCCACACCCGTTTGATGCTCAGGGGTTACTCCTAGCTAAGCGCTCAGAAATTGCCCCTGGCTTGGGGGGACCATATGGGATGCCAGGGGATCGAACCGCAGTCCTTCCTTGGCTAGCGCTTGCAAGGCAGACATCTTACCTCTAGCTACACCTCGCCGGCCCCGGACTTTTCTTTTTCAACGATGTACCCTTATCAGGAGACCCAGTTCATCCAATATTTATCACCATCATGAATGCCATTGTTATTGGTTATTTTTAAACCAAGCTTCCAATCTACCTTCGAAGAAGTGGGCTGCTGGTTCTATAGGAGATTTGAACATGCCTTTGAGAAGCTTCATTTGCTCCAAAGAATGACTCTGCTGATGGAGCTGGGGATGAAACTCGGGAGCAGAACTAGGACCAACCAGACACAGAGGAATCTTTTGCACCACATACCCAGAGCTTCTCAGGGCCTATTCCTGGCTCTGTGCTCAGGGCTCTTTGCTGGCAGTGCTCTAGGGACCCTATATGGTGCTAAGTGTCTAACCAAGAGGACTGGCCATGTACAAGAAATACTCCTTACCCCCTGTGCTATCTATCAAGGCCCCTTGATGGGAATCTCGAGGGCTATCTTACTATGCTCCTATATATATCATCCTAAGGATTCTACCTTCTATAACTTCTAGAAAAAGGGCGAATGCTGCTTGCTGAATTGCAATTTTCCATCCACATGAAAACAGGAGCCAAAAAGAACACCCTACAGAGTCAACCTCAGTCAGACACTGGACTAATAGCTTTAGAAGTGCCTTCTCACTGGAAGCTCCCAGCCACTTTCACGATATGGAATATTACAGTTCTATTTTTGAAAGGGAGCAAATTGGGACGTAATTGGGATGAGTTCCTATTCTGGGAAGATGCATCCTGCAGTCCTGAAGTTGTGGGACAGGGGGATGACCAGCAAACCACAGTGGCATCTGGTGTCTCTCATTTCTGCCCAAGCTGAGTGTACAAATTTTATCTGCGTGTATAACCTTCCAGCCTTATGGTAATCCTCTCTAAACACTGCACGGCAGCTTCTCTGGGGAGTGTTAGCTGAACTCACGTCGGGATCGCAGGCTCATGTGGGAGGAGCAAACACTGGCAAGTCCTCTCTAGTCCTTCTTGCACTATAAACACACCCTCTCAAAAACAAAAGGTAGGATTTGTATTGGCTAAAACAGAGCCTAGCTGTAGGAATTGGTACCTAATTGCATCCATAAAGACCAGCTCAAAAGCACTTTATGCTATGTCAAAACGAAATCATTATGCTGTTTTCTTAAGTTACTGTTGCTTCTAACACACACACACACACACACACACACACACACACACTCAGAAACTTGACAGTGTGAAGTCCACAGTCAGCACATACAGACCTTGTGTTGACCCACTAAGTAGTTTTTTTGTTTTTATCATTGATCACTTAAAAATACATGAAGCTTTTCTGCTGTGCCTGGGAAAAACAGTACAATACAGAGAAAATTCAAATATTTTAATAGCATCTTTATTTAAACACCATGATTACAAATATGACTATAGTTGGGTTTGAGTCATAAAAAGAACACCCCCCCTCACCAGTGCAACATTCCCACCACCAATGCCCCCATCTCCCTCCTCCCCTGCCTGTATTCGAGACAGGCATTCTACTCTCTCACTCATTAACATGGTCATGGCAGTTGATAGTATAGTTAGTTATCTAACTGCACTCACTACTCTTTGTGGTGAGTTTCATATTGTGAGCCAGTCCTTCCAGCCTCATCTCTAGGCATTATTACAATAATGTCTTTTATTTTTCTTAAAACCCATAGATAAGTGAGACTATTCTGTGTCTCTCCCTCTGACTTATTTCATTCAGCATAATAGTTTCCATGTACATCCATGTACAGGGAAATTTCATGACTTCATCTCTCCTGACAGCTGCATAATATTTCACTGTGTATAAGTACTACAATTTCTTTAGCCATTCATCTGTTGAAGGCATCTAGGTTGCTTCCAGATTCTGGCTATTGTAATTAGCACTGCAATGGACATAGGTGTGAGGAAGGCATTTTTGTATTGCGCTTTTGTGTTCCTAGGGTATAACCCTAGGAGTGGTATAGCTGGATCATATGGGAGCTCAATTTCCAGTTTTTTTTTTGAAGAATCTCATTATTGTTTTCCATAAAGGCTGAACTAGACAGCATTTCCACCAGCAGTGAATGAGAGTTCCTTTCTCTCCACATCCTTGCCAGCACTGATTGTTCTTGTTCATGTTCTTTGTGATGTGTGCCATTCTCTGTAGTGGGAGATGGTACCTCATTGTTGTTTTGATTTGCATCTCCCTGTTGTGGAGCATTTTTTCATGTGCTTTTTGGCATTTGTATTTCTTCTTTGAGAAATTTTCTGTTCATTTCTTCTCCCCATTTTTGATGGGTTTATATTTTTTTTATTGTTAAGTTCTGTCAGTACCTTGTATATCTTAGATATTAACACCTTGTCTGATGGGTATTGGGTGAATAGTTACTCCCATTCTGTGGGTGACTTTTGTATCAAATCTTGACTATTCCAAAACCAACCTAAATCTGAGAATGTGAATAAGCTAAATCACATGCCACAAACTTAACAAAGGCCGGAAGGGAATGAGTCTGAAATGGCTGGGAGCTGAAAGAAGCAATTCCTCATTCAAGTATAATAAAAAATGATCCATTTTACTCTTGTGAGGAATCTTCCAATGCTGTTCTGCTGTTTGAGCTTCATAAGTCCTCACAGGGAAGTGTATTCTGTCCAGTCTTCAAATTCCTGAGGTTGGGGCCCAAGTGAAGGGAAGTTGTGCTGCACACAAGGCAGTTCAGAAATTAATTCAAGAAAATACAAGCTAGTCACAGGATTGCTTATGCTTGAATTTTCAGCACAAGAGCACAGTACTGACACCAGACAAGACACTGACCTGAAGGGTCTTTACCCCCTTGCTCCACAGGTTCCAGATGGAAGGATTTGAGGTAAGGCACTATTCTGTGATCATTTCAAGGGAACATTTCTTGTCATAGGGATGGAAGATGGATGGATGGACAGACGGACGGATGGATGGGTGGATGGATGAATGGATGGGTGGATGGATGGATGATGGAAGAAAGAAATAGGACAGATTAGGTGAGACCGTACCCAGAATGGCTTAAAGAAGTAAGGAGAACATGAATAAAACAAACCAATTCCCTCCACCATCACCTGAATGCTAGGAATCATCCTGTCTTCAAAACATTTCTCCCTTTCTCCCTGAATTACCATGCTGGGCACGCGGTGATGACACAGCCAGGTTTTCCATAAATTTGAGTTTAGAGGGGATAATAGCGAATGTTAACTCATTCAATTAAATCATTCTTTACAAGACATTTTTACAATTTTCAGCCATTTTCCCAACTAGAGCTGCATAGTAAATTAATTACAGCTTTTGAAGTTTATTGGGGACTCTTGTAAACACATTTGTGTAAAACAAATACAACTCTTATTCCAAATGTTTGCTTACATATCTTGAGTTAGTTAAAAAGGTCTTGAAATTTTAAGGGGTGGGAATACTCGTGGTAATTTTACTGTTTCTTTCATTTTATCAGAAGAGTTCTGTTCATCTTTCAGGTGGTATTAGGATAATTTATCAAAGCTACTTACGTGGTACTGGCTAACGTAATTGAGGACTTTTTAGATGTTAATCTGGATCAGGGAAAGGTAGTTATTAATCTCAAGGTAGCTATTAGTCTGAATACGATTGTTATATTCTAGTATATTTGAACTAAAAATGTTTAGTCACATTTTCACTCTTAATGACTAAAATAATAAAGTAGAATTCATATTAGAGAAATACCTAATAAAAATCACATATTAGTGTCTGGAGTGATAGTACACTTGGAAGGGCATTTGCCTTGCATGCTAATAACCTGAGTTTGATCCCCAGGACCCATATGGCCCCTTGAGTCCCAACAGGAGAGATTTTTTATCACAGAGCCAGGATTAGCCCTGAGTATTGCTGGGTGTTGCCAAAAGAAGGCATTCCATATTATATCTAGTCAAATTAAAAAAAAAAAAACATTTGCCTTACTTTGTAAAACAACTACTTATAAAATATTTAATATGTACTTAATATATTTTATAGTTAAATGTAATAATACACTTTAATAAGATAATCCCAAACAAAGTCAGCTATAGTGTGTTACATTCAAATCCTATATGAATAACTTGAATTAAATTTTATATGCCAATTATGGTTTTTCCATGTACACATAATAACACAAAAATAATTGTGGATTACACACAGGTAGAAATCATAAAGTTTCCATGTATAAAGACCAGATTTGGAGGGTCAGAGATATAGTACAGTGAGTAGGACACTTGCCTCACAGGGGATCAACCAGGTTCAAACCCTGGCACCCCAAATAGTCCCCCAAGAGCCACCAGGCATATAGCTTGGTGTGCCCCCACCATACAAACAAAAAGTAGAGTTTTTGTAAGTCTATTTTCTTGTCATACCATGCAAAATCTCTTTCTTCAAAACTAAACTTTGTGTAACTCACCTAAAAAGCCTGGATCCCCAGATTGATACTCTCTGATGGCCATATCTCAACAGAGTCCTCTGTAGTTTAGAGAGATTCAAGAATGAGCCATCACACTTTCTGGCCTCAGACTTGTGATGAACAAAATCATTGTCCCTCAAAAGAAGGAAAAAGCCCAGGCTTATTGGATCCAAAGATGTGCCCTTATATATTGACTCAACTCAGCCATCATGAGCCACACAGATCTAGGAAGTCCTCAGAGTGGATGCTGGTTAAGTTGATATTTGTCCATTGTGGGAACAACCTTGTTCCTTAGAAGAAACTTGTTGATCTTCACAAAAAGGCCCAATGGCCCTTTTGATACTACCTCTGAGTTTCTCTTTCTGGTTGGTTGAAGGAGCACTGTGAGACTGGAAATAGAGACCCTGTTCTGTATAAACTTCTGCATGAAACACATGTAAAGCAATGTGCAAGGCACATGGTTTCACTGGGGAAACTTAGGTTTTGCATGAATATATAGTCTGCTTAGTTTCCAGAGCCTTGAAGTGAGACAGAGACATTTACAAAGGGAAACAAAGCACAATGCTAAGGCTGGAATTAAGGGGCCAATATCAGCATGACCACTGGGCAATGAAAAGGGGTGGTCCATTTTGGCACACACTAAGAGCCAGCAGGAGAATTTGGTCTGTCTTCACTCTGGCTGCCTCTTCACACCCTGTGTGAATTATCTTTCCTCCCAGGAAATGGGCATAGATTGCTTTCTGAGACAAGAAAAAACCTACTGGCTGAGATGGAAAACATGACTTTCCCAACTCTCTGGGCCAGTATCCATGCTATCTCAGGAAGAAACATCTTCATTAACTTTGATATCCTTCCCCATAATCACAACCCTCTGATTCTGGCAAGAAACACACCAGATCTATAATCTTTAGTTCTTATGATTTTATCACTTACTTAAAATGTCATCTTTAGCTAATTATTTAACCCTCTGGGCAGTGAATACTTTGCTGACTACACTTGCCTTTTTATTCTTCAAAATCTTCTTTGAAGAAGCAGGATCCAGAATGGCTGAGTATGGCCTGGAGTATCCCCAAAAGAGTGATTTTCTGCATTGTGAAGCTTGGTCTTGCTGCCTGTCACTTCCTCTCCATCAGGAAGATCTTCCCAGCTGACTTCTGTCTTGCAATTGAGAAGGGATAAGGCACAGAACTCCCCTGAGTTATGGAAGTTGGGTCATGGTCAACATTTGTCTTGTTTTGTTTCGAATTTAGTGAATTTCTGAATGCTGCCCAGGCTCCTGCCAGTATTTAGAATCCTCAGGAATTTTTGTTTTTCTTCTTGAAAGAAGACTGAAAAATCCCTATTATATAAATCCAGTTTTGTGTTATAGATTTTTTAAATTACCTTCTTTAAACACTGTGGTTGACAGGTTGTTCACAATACAGTGGGGTTTTTTTATTCACAGTTATAAAATTGTTCATGATTGAATTTTAGTCATACAATGTCTAACCCCCTTCATTAGTGCATATTTCTTGCCACCAATGTCTTCAGTTTCCCTCCTATCTTCCCTCTTGCCTCCTCTGAGGCAGACATTTTACTTCTCTCTATTTATCTATCTCCCTCTCTATCTCTCTCTCTTCTTCCTTTTTTTCCTTTTAGACAACACAATTTTTAAGTAGTGATGATTGCTAAATTATGAGAAGGATAATTGTAACCATTTAGTAAAGTATACATTTAAATCATAGATGATTTAGAAAGAGGAACATACATCACATTAAAATGCTGGAAGTTAAAACCCAGAGACAGATTATCAATGAGAAGTAAAATGAAGGTTCTGCTGAATGGTAATTGGACAAAAGGGGAAAGCATAATCACCCAAAAGGGTGATTTATATTCAGGCATTTTAAGGAGCACATTGTGGTGTCTGTGAACACACCTGTGGATCTGATTCCTTCAATCCTCCCACAACACCAACATAGTATCGGAGAAATGAATGTTTCTCTTAGTCAAGCATGTAATCACATATTTCCAGATGAGAGGCACCAAAAAAAAAGTGGTGAAAGGTTGGGAAAATTGGGTCCATACAGAAAGGTAATGGAATTGGCTTCATATATCCTTAAGAAGAGAGGATGGTAAGGAAAAGGGGCCTCTCCAGCCCACAATGAAGGAGTAAGCACAGCAGTCAGAAGCATTCAACTGAGAACAATTAGATAAACTTTACTTATATTTGAACACAATTTTCCTAAATAATATTTTAAGCTAGAGGAATAAACTAAATCTTTTTTTCTTTAATAATGTCACTTTATTCAAGGAAGATGGAAAAAGGAAGAAAATACCAACAGACTTGAAATGGAGCAAGATTATTTGAGAACTTTCATTTTACACCTTGGTTTGAAGTCATTGCTTCCCAGAACCTATCAATCAACCAAAGTGGGAATATACTATAGTCAGATCCAGTTTAACACCAAAAGAAGTATTTAATCTGCTTAAATTTTTGAGAGAGAAATTAGGCCTATTTCCCATCCGTGTTTGTTAGTAGCAGCAATGAGAAGATCAGAGGACTCTGGAAGAGGAGAAGGCTCTCAAAACACTTGTTAGGACTTAGACTATTAGACTATTATTATTTTTTATATTAATAATTTTTATTTAGACCGAAGTGGGTTACAAATAATTCACAGTAGTATTTCAGATACATAGTGACATTGAATCAGGGGCATTCCCACCACCAATGTTGTCCTCTCTCCACCCGTTCCCAGCATGCATCCCATATCGCCTCTCCTTTGCCCCCCAGGCTGCTAGTATAAATTGTCCTTTCTGTATCTAGCCTGTTGTAGATTGGGTATCATTTCTGTTGTAGTTGGCTTTGGATTTGGTGTTCAAGTCTGATCCTTTTTTATTTCTACTTAATGTCCATACAACTATTTGGTTTTGGTGCCCTCCATTATTTCCCCCTCAATTAGTGAGGCAGAACAAGATGGTTCAAGTTATGTGTTTCTGTTTGGGGTAAGAAAAAAAAAGTGGGGGAGGGCAAAATTTCAAACAAGCAAAAGACAGGAGGAGTCCTTTTAGAGACTATAAATCTCAGTTTAAGAAAAGGAAAAAGGAAGGAAAATATAAAAATAACACGAGAAAAATAAAACCCAAAATAAAACAAAACAAAAACAAACAAACAAAACACCTGAAAAGCATCACAGCAATACTGACAACAACCGAACACTAACTAAGGTCCTAAAATAAAGACAAATCAAAGCACAGGGGAAAAAGGGGGTGGGGCAAAGAAAAGAGAAAGAAAAAAATAATAACAAAAACAAAAACAAACCAAAAACACAAACAACAACATTTACAAATTTTTTAAATTTAATTTGTGCTATTTTTTTTTTTACATAGGCACAGTAAAAATTGGGGAGATTAGAAAGGAAATTCCCCTGGCCTACGAAATACAGGGTTTCTCCACCCTTGAAGTATACTGTCATGGGTATACCTACAGCTCCGTACATGCTCTTTTACTCTCCCCTAGATCCTTTTGTGATGTCTGGAAGTTTTCCACTCCATCATGGATGATAAAATCAGGCCTCTGTAGCTAGTGAACTTGGTATTTGCACATGTCAGAGGATGAAGTCTTACTTTACAATTCCAGAAGTTCTGTTCCATCATTGTTGTTTTAATCAGTCTTCTGTAGTTGGCGGTCTTGGTTTTTGCACCTATCCCAGGACGAAGCCTAGGATAGAGTCAATATGTTTCTAGAAGTTCTGCTCAGTTGCAATTGTCTCAGTCAATTAGAGATCTTGGTTGTTGTACAGGTCATAGGCCAAAGCCTAGACTAGGGTCTTTTTTATTGGTCCTGGGATAAATTCTGCCCAGTCATGGTGGTCACAGTCAGTCTTCTGTAGTTAGTGATCTTGGCTTTTGCACTGATCAAAGGATGCTGTGTCTTCCGATTTCATTTTATTGTTAGGTGTTGAGATGAGACAGCCTGCTCTTAGACCAAGTTGTTGCCATTTTCTCATTGTCAGGATGTCCTACCAAAACTGGTGCCTATTGGTGTCAGAGCAGTATTAAGAATGTCCCAGAGGGAGTTTGGTTCCTGGAACTGTTGCGGAAAACGGTGTTGGTTCTATATCTGAGATCTAGGATTCGGGTTGGATGGTCACTGTCTAATCACATGGAGTCTGAGTTGGGACCACATGACATATGTTCAAGGTAGGAGGTGACCCTGTATTGCAAAAAAGTATGAGCTACTATTAGACTATTATTAAGCTCAATCAGATGGCAGCAATATGACCAAAAAACAACATGCTCCTCAGTGCAGTTCATAATTTAGTTTATAACTAAACTGGAGAGTAAATACTTTAAATTTCAAGCTAACCTTTCTCCAGGCCACTCCCTGACCCTGTTATTGAAACACAAAAGAAACTCAAGCCAGTAGAGTCAAATAAGAAGCCAGGATTAGTGTATAAACACAGCAGTTGGGGTCATTTAACCACCTCTGCACTAAAGTATTTAATGAAACATATCAAAAGACCTAAGTGTGTCTATGGTTATAATGAGATATATGTGCCAGTATGTACAATTACATATCTGTATATGATATACCTTTATATTTAAACATAAAAACATTTGAAGAATCTACTCAAGCCTTTTGGTAGGGGGTTGCAGAAAATAGGTAGTGGGGTGGATGGAGACATTAGACAGTAAAAGAAGAAAGCTAGGGGTGTGGTGGCAGAATAAATGGGGTATTCTTCCAACTTAGGGTAGACAGGAGAAGGTTGCAGAAAAAAAGGACTGCTAATAGAACAGCAGTAGTGTTATTATCCAAATGTTGTCATACACTGCAGTTTCTCAAAGAGAGCAGAAACTAGGGCACGAGCAGCATGAGGCTGACCCAGGATGGACCTCGGTTTGACCCCCTTGATCCCCAGCATTCTATATGGTCCCCCAAGCCAAGAGCGATTTCTGAGCACATAGACAGGAGTAACCCCTGAGTGTCATCGGGTGTGGCTTCAAAACCAAAAAGAATATTACAATAAAAATTATTAAAATAAAAAGAGTAGAAACTATAGGAATAGCTATGGAGTAGCTAGGCATCTACACACTTCATAGACTAGAGTTTTGAGCATGACTTTTTCATTTAAGCAAATGATGTCACCTCATTTTCGGTCATTCTGGTGTGACATTCTGGTATAACATTCTGGTGTGAGTCATTTTAGACTCATCTGCCCCCGCCCCCAGACTACTGACCAGAAGGAAGTCCTTCAGTAATGCCTGTTGAGCCTTTCCAATGCTTATCATCTCACATCTCACAATCATTGCCTTATTTCTCTTCCCAGTGCCCACATTCTAGTTCCAGGCATTATTAATGCACATTTATAAGAAAGCTAATTTGAATGCCAGAGAGACCATACAGGGGTGAGGGTGCTTGCCTAGGACATAGCCAATCCTGGTTCAATCACCTGCACCATATACTGTCCCTGAGCACCACCAGGAGTTATCCTTGAGTCCAGACTCTGAAGTAAGCTTTGGATACTGCCAGATGTGGTCCAAAAACAAGAAAAGCGAGGGAGAGAAAATGACAGAGGAGAAAGGAAGGAAACTAATTTTACACAATTCAAATCTTATCTCCTAAAATCCTAAATTTTAAATTCTTCGGCCATATTTCTCAGAGTGATCCAAAGAAAATCTCCAAGAAAATCCCCAAGAAATTTTTGGAAAATACAGACTCCAGAGCCCTAGTCTTTTGTCTTAGAGTATCTATGACTTGTTCTCAGGTTTCAGAACTTTGACCAAGCTTCTTCTCCACAGGATACTTGTAGAGTGTAGACCCTAATGGTTTAGGAACCCTCCTATACTAATTCAATCTGCCTGTAGTATGCTCATTTGTCTCATCATGTAGCAGGAAGAGTTCTCTTATTGATTGAGCTGTTGTATATATTGAAAAGCCACCTACCTGTGTTTATCAATCGTATGAAGTATAACTAAAACATGATGTATTCATATCCTCAATGATCATACAAAAATAAAAAGTCAATTTCTATAACATACAACATGATGAGAGTAAATAGTAAATACAATATAGTTTCATTTATATGAAATTTTTATATTAGGGATGAACCTAATACTTTATGGGGGAAATATTACTTGGATTGAGGCTAAGGGTACGATCTTCAGTGCTAACATTTTCCAGTTTAATCTATAAGGTAATTACATGATCTTCACGAGTTCACTTGTCTGGAAATAAAAATGTTTACTGAGGTTTGTGCACTTTAATATGTGTAAATTATTTCACAATTAATAAAATAAAAATCAGTAATTGCAACTACAGGCTTTTGAAAAAGAGAGAAACATAAAGAAGAGGAGTGAAGGAGAGTCAATAATAGATAAGGTAAGATAAGAACAAGAAGGGACCAAAGCAATAAGAAAGCAAATCGGATACTTGCCTTGCATGTGGCCAAGCCTAATTTGATTCCTGACATTTCATATGTTCCCCCTAACCCACCACGAGTCATACATGAAAGAAGAGCCAGAAGTATGCATTGCCACTGTGGCCCCAAAACCAAAAGTAAATGCATGCCTACGTACATATAAAAAGGAAGGAAGGAAGGAAGGAAGGAAGGAAGGAAGGAAGGAAGGAAGGAAGGAAGGAAGGAAGGAAGGAAGGAAGGAAGGAAGGGAGGAAGGGAGGAAGGAAGAAGGGAGGAAGGGAGGGAGGGAGGGAGGGAGGAAGGGAGGGAGGGAGGGAGGGAGGGAGAGAAGGAGGGAGGGAGGGAGGGAGGGAGGAAGGAAATTTCCAATCACACCTCACCTGCCTAAAATAAAATGTTTTCTCCACCCAAATCTTAACCATTAACCCCATTTCCTAATAACCTGTGAATTTATATTTGCTTTCAAGAAGATATTTTGAAGTCCTGATCTCTGGTGGTTGTGAGTGACCTAACTTGGAAATAGAGACTTTTCCAATTACATTTTAACTATGTGGAATTCATCAAGATGATATCATGGATTAGGCTGAGCACTAATGCCATGACTGACCCTCTTATAGAAAGGTTGTATGAAGGTGAACAAGTATTGGAATAATGCACCTGACAGAAATTGGGGAATAAGCAGGTAAAGCCTCTTCCCTCGAGCCTTCTGAGGCCACCCTACATTATGTCATCAACTTTAAGTTTCTTGTATGTGGTTGGGTCAACTCAGAAGCAAATAATACAACCATGATGGCTTTAGATGAGTAAAGTCTTAAATAAAAGATTTTAAAAATCCTCTAAAATATTTTAATTGAATCATTATGAGATACACAATTACAAAATTGACTGTTTTGAATTTTATTCACACAATATTCCAACATCCATCCACCAGTGCACATTTCCTATCATCAATGTCCCATTTCCCTGCCACCCACAAAGTCTGCCACTATGGCAGATATTATTCTCTCTCATATATCTATCTATCTCTATCTCTACCTATCACTCTCTCTGCTCTCTGTCTCTCACATTCTTGAGCCAGAATCAAATCCATAAAGCCTCGCCAAGATTCTAAAAACAAAATATCAGTGAGATAATAATTTGGGATACTAGGCAATGGCATTATTTTCAATAGTAATAGATAAATATTATGCCTCCTATGGCATTTATCTTACATTTATTAACTCACTGGAAAATTTCTTTCAAGTGAAAGCATATTGCAAATTTTCAAAAGGCCTGTATCATTTCTTGCATTTTATTACATATCTTTTCAAAAAACAAGCTTAAGACACCGTAAATGAAAGTACTGTTAATGATAGGATTTCATGCATTTCTAAACCACACCCTCAACTGTGGTCAATGATATGCACACACTTGCACACACATACATACACACACACACACATACACACACAGTTATTATGCTTCAGATATTGTGAATGTATCTGAAGGCATAAAAGAACAGAGAATATCTTATTACATAAGATCTCAAAATATTTCATTGGCCTAAGACAATAATCTCTCATTCAAAGATTGAATTTGTGAAAACTTCTATCACAAACAGATCACAGAGAAGAGTGTTTGAAACCATCTTGAAGTCAGTCTTTGTTCTCATTCCCACCTCCCGACTCTCTGCCTTGCTTGTTGGCTTCTGAAATGTAGGTCACCTCCAGTGACATGACCTAATTAGGAGATGTAATTTAACAGGCAAAAAATAAAGAAATCCTCTGAGATCGTGGATTTGAAACAATGAGGAGCGGTGCTTTATGCTTTTTTGGCAATAGCTTTCCTACTAAATTTATCCTCACTGCACCCCCAAGCTACACAATTTGTAAAACGCAAAGAAGAAAGATAGAAATGAGTTCAGACACTGTTGGAAGTGAGACATTTATAATGTTCACAGAAGGAATCAGAGTAAGCTTGACTTCACCAAATTAGCTCTGGGGGGCTGGTTAGTGACAACGCGATGGTGTGGTTGTGGAGGCAGGAGTATGGATGCTGCTGCTGCAGTTCTTGATACTCTGAGGGTGCAAAAAGTCCTTCTGGCTCATCTGAATCAATCCCTCTGGACACATCAGGTCATGTGTTGTGCATGTCACACCACAAAGTTATGTGTATGTGCATCTCAAAAATTACTGACTTTTCTTCCAACATTTGGCACTTGTTTGAGAAAACAGAAAATGGAGAAGATAGCTAAGCAGATTTTTAAAGTTCATTACCAAATTAACTTCCAGGGGATGTCTTTGAGTCAGATTGGATTCCATCCATCTCCCTCACCTCTTCCTCTCAAAAGCTTGATGTTGGGTTCCTGGAAAAATGCTTAAGTGCTTTCTGAATCACCCCAGAAACACTTAACTATACTGATTATAATTGAATGCATTATTAATTCTTTCTCTGAAAACCAATATTCTGTTTATCATTAGGCTTCTCATTTAGCCATTTAATGACAACAGAAAGCCTACTGTGTGCATGGCCTACATGAAGAGGGTCAATTATTACTACAGTGACAGTCATTAGGTTATTCCCAATTTACAGAGGAACAAAAAGGTTAAGTAACCAAACAGAAAGGTAAAGCCAAGGTATTGTGACTTAAATGTGCTTTTAATTTCCTTTGTTGCTTCAAGTTTGCTAGAAAACTCTCTGTTCCATCTCCATGAGATCAGAGGGCCTTTGATTCACGGGCAGCACATTCATCTCTGCACGTGCCTTTCTATTTAGGAATAAGCCTGTCACTTCTAGCCTTCATGCCCTGCCAACACCATGAAGGATGCCACTCACTGGGAGATGGGAGATGCCACTGATTCTCACAGCTCATGGATCAGTTCCCCTCCATCTTGTTGGGTAGGTAGTTTGTCATACTCTCTTCTAATTTATCCTGTACCAAGAACCACTAGCATGGAATTGAGAAGTTCCTGTTTGGGCAAGAAAGCATGAAGAGCTCTGCATGCCTACTTCTTGGAGGAGGGGGGGACAAAATGATTTTGAAAGCAATGAGCTAATCCTCTAGAAATTGTTCTTTTGGTATCTAGTAAATAATAAACCACGTATGCATGAAAGTTAAATAAAATTCAACAAGTACTACTAGTGTTAATGGTCCAAGACCCATACCCTTCTTCCTCTCCAACCACCACAGCCAAGAAAAATAGGGTTCCATCTCTCTCCAGCTCCCAGTTAGTGAGTTATTTTCCTGGGAGGGACAGGATATTAGTATTTCTCATATTTCTTTCATCTGCCTGTGGTTGGAGCTAAGTACCAGGTTGATATGGCCAAGAGGCTCCCTTCTTCCATCAGCCACTAATGGTCCAGAACTCTACCAGGATCCTGAGTACTATGCTCAAGAGAGGCCAGCTGTAAAAGAATCAGGGTCACTCCCTTTCCATCCACTCAGCTTTAAAAGCAGAGTTTGGGGCTGGGGAGATAGTATCATAGGGAGGGCACTTGCCTTGTATGCGACTAAGTGAATTTCATCTGTGGCATCCTATGAAAGAGAGAGAGAGAGAGAGAGAGAGAGAGAGAGAGAGAGAGAGAGATCCAAACGTCTGCAAAAGAGAAACTAACTTCACTTGCAATCAAGTGTGAAGAAAACCACGCCTGAGGATATTCTCAACATAGTGAAAATTATGATGAAAGGCAGTTGAGAGGAGATTGATAGGGTTATTGGCATTAGGGGCTAGACTGCAGGACAGCTTGTTTGTTGTAGATAAATGGGAGAACGAAAGATTTTACCCCTCTTGAGGATAAAAAGAAAATGCAAGCACATTCTAAGATCCTCTATTTGATTGGATTAGACTGTGGGGCCATTATGACTCAGGACATTACTGAAAACAGTAATCAGCCAACTGAATAGAACAGTTAGGTGTGGTCAATTATAACAAATGGACCACAAGAATGTAAGATATTAACAATAACAGAAGCCATGAGAGGAAATGGCTTATATGAAAATTCTTTGTACTCTCTGGGTTATTTCTAAAGCCATTCTAAAAGGTAAAGTCTGGCAGCTGGAGTACAGTGGATAAAGCTCTTGCCGTATGTGTTGCCATCCCAAGTTGAGTGCCAACGTCTGCATATGGTTCTGCGGGCATGGCCAGAAGTGATCTGTGGGCAGAGAACCAGGGATAGACTCTAGGCACTACTAAGTGTAGCCCTCAAAGCCCCCAAAATGAAATAAAATTATGTTTTAAAAATTAATAAATTAGACTTTAAAAAGGACCTTTAGAGTCCTTAACAATTTTTTAATTGGTGCTTTGAAAAGAATTTACTTCATGCAAAAACAAATGCTATAAAGAAAAATAGAGGAATGAGAGACAGCAATATAAAAAGTGACATATATAAGTCCAGTTATGCCAATAGTAGCTTAAAACATGTCTATGGACTAACAAACCAATTAAAAGTTAGCAAACAAAACAAGATGCAAATGTATCCTATCAATGAGAGACACAAATAAAATGGTTTAAAAGTCAAAAGGATATAAAGAGATTTGTCTTGCAAATAACAAGAAAGCAGTAGTATCAAAGTGAATTTAAATTGTGAAAAAAATTACTTTATCAGAGTAAAAAATAATTAGATCTAGGGAAGAACACTTTATAATAGCATAAATGTTAATTCATCTAGAATGCATACCAATTATGAATATACATGCACCACCTAACAATGGAATGTGAAAATAAATGAGCAAAAAGAAAGAAGTGAAAAATAGATAATTCAACAATAATGATTAGAAACTTAAGTACCTCATTTTATTTATTTTTTTTGCTGCTTATATATATTTTTTATTGTGACTGAAGTTCATTTACACAGAATTATTTATGATGCATAGTGACAATGAATGAAGGGCATTCCCACCACCAATGTTATCCTCCCTCCACTCTTGTTCTCAGCATGTCTCCCACATCTCCCTCCTTTACCCCCCAGAATCCTACTGCAAATGGTCTCCACCTTACAGCTTGTTATAGGTTGGGTATCTATTCTGTTTGGTGTTCCAGTCTGGTCATTTTTTTATTTAGTCTGGTCATTTTTTTATTTAGTCTGGTCATTTTTTTATTTACACTACATGTTCATATGACTGGTCCTTGTATCATTCTTCCCCCCCCTCAATTTATGAGGCTAAATGATTCAAATTATGCTATTCTGTTGGAGGTAAAAAGGTTAAGGAAAAGAGGAGAAAAAATTTGGTATCAACTACTAAAAAAATAAATCACCGAATAATATCCACAAAAGTGGAAAAGAAAGAAAAAAGTGGAAGAAAAAGGAGAAGGAACATAATATCAAAAAACAAACAAAAAATAAAACAAAACAACACCAGAAAAAGTGTTGCAGTGGCAGGGTTTGTGTTACCCCACCTTTTTTTGTTGTTTGTTTGTTTGTTTGTTTGTTTTTGTTTAGACACAGCAAGTATTGGGGAAGGAAGGAAATTCCCGTGGCCTAAGAGATTCAAGGTTTCTCCACTCTTGAAGCATATTGTCATGGGAACAACCACTGGCTCCATACCTTCTCATTGCCATATCCCAGGGTTGTTGTTTTTTTTTTATTTTTGTTTTTTGTTTTTTGATTTTGTGGTGTCAGGAACCTTTCTTCTCTGTTGTGGATGAGAAAATAAGGCCACTATAGCAAGCAATCTTGGTATTTGCGCAGGTCCTAGGACAGGGCCTAAGTTATAGTCTTTATGTACTGTTCCACCATTGTTGGTGTGTTCAGTTTTCTGTATCATGTGCTTCATGTTTTTGCTCGTTCCCTAAGCTGAAGTCTAGGAAATTATGGTTCCAATGGTTCTGCTCAGTCTCTATTGTCAGAATTGTGCCTCTGTACTAAGAAGTCTTGATTTTTGTAAAAGACCTTGGCTATAGCCTAGGGTAGGGTTTTCTTTAATGGTCTCAAGGTACGTTCTGTTCAGTCACAGTTGTCAAAGTCAGTTTTCTGTAGTTAGTGCTCTTATTTTTCATAGTTCAAAGGACGATACATCTTCTGATTTCCACTTAGTGTTAGGTGATGTGATAGGACCTCCTGGTCTTAGGTCAAGTTTTCATTTCCTTGCTGTCCTCGCTGTCATATTAACACTGGCACAAATATATCTCCCAACGCAGCTTAGTTCCTGGTGTTGTTGCATGGGTTTGTTTCAGTTCTACGTCTGGGATCTGGGATTTGAGAATGAACTAACACTGTCCAATCTCGTGGAGACTGAGTTGTATCCACATGACATATGTCCAGGATGGGAGGCACCCTTGTATAAAAAGTGTGAGTTCTTATCCTAGAAGATAAGATCTTGTTTCTGAGTCCATGATTTCCCCCTTATTTACTGTGCCTATACAAAAACATATGGTGTCCTTTTGTATTGCTGGTACTATTCAAGGTAAGGATGACAGGCCACACGTACAGTATCTGTGGTGTGGTCTGAGCTTTTAACCCAGGCAAGACATTTTCTTGGTTTTTGACCAAGCAGCACCAAAACTGGTGAGGGTAAAGAAAATATGTATATATAAAAAATAGAACTCCTGGCATGTGGCTTCTCCAGGCCCAGTTCTTGCCTCTGTAGCTTGTGGATGCATGGATAGGGGCAGAGTTTTGCTCTACCTCATCCCATCCCCCAAGGCCCAGGTTACCAGATCAGGCCATGAAGACCCTCTGGCATGAGGGAATCTGGGCCCCCGGACTGACTAGCAGTCCGGGGGTTCTTTGGCTAGCTGTCCAGCCCAGTGCCCACCACATGCCAGTGCAAGGGACTAACTCCTGGCGTGTGGCCAAGTACCTCATTTTATATAAAAGATAGAAGAGGGGCTGGCTAGGTGGCGCTAGAGGTAAGGTGTTTGCCTTGCAAGCACTAGCCAAGGAAGGACCGCGGTTTGATCCCCAGGCATCCCATATGGTTCCCCCAAGCCAGGGGCAATTTCTGAGCACTTAGCCAGGAGTAACCCCTCAGCATCAAAGGAGTGTGGCCAAAAAAAAAAAAAGATAGAAGAACCAGGTAGATAGGATATCAATAAAAAAGAGGTACTTTAACAATACTAGCAACCAACTAAATCTAGCAAACATCTATACATATAGACACCATAATTCCACATACAAAAGCAAAATAAATTGCTCTTACATTGCTCCACCTGTTCATGGAAACTCATGGGTCCAGCTTCACAGATCCTGGGTTCCTGAAGCATAAATTCCTGAAACCTCCAAATTCCTCAATACAGACCCCAAGTAGGAACCCAGCAAATTAGATGGACACTAGTATAGAAGCCAACTAAGCTCAACAACAAAAACAATACAAAAGGCTCAACTAGCATCAAGCAGCTGATTAAACCTTCACCATGACCCTATGGAGAGATAAAACAATTTTCACAAAAAAATTTTTAACTAAAATATTTTATATCATTACCCATTTAATTGTTTCAAGTAATATAGAATACATTCTTCTGTGCATTCCAAGGGGTCAGACTTTCGGTTAGATAAGAAACTAGGGAAATGGAAGAGGGAATGTTACACTGGTGGGGTAAAACTGGTGTCGCAACACCAAATGCATGAAACAATTGTATTATGAACAACAGTGTAAACCACAGTGTTTAAATAAAGTAATAAAAAGTCCTTAACAAAATTCTTTTAAACTGAATGAAGCAATATATTAAAAAGAATTACAGCATAACCAAGATTAATTTACACCAGGTAGACAAGATTGGTTTAAACTCCAAAAATCAATAAACATAATATGTCCTATTGATAAAATTATAAAACACATGATTATCTCAATAGACATAGAAAAAACAATCGACAGAAAAAAAATTGGCACTATCCATAACTTCTTAAATCAACGAAATATAAATAGAAACCATCTTCCTCAGACTGATAAAGGGCATCCAAGAAAAACTACAGCTAATATCATAATGATGAAAAATAATAGAATTTATGAAAAAAATTAGGAATAAAACAGAATGTCTGTTCTTACTTCTTTTATTCAGCAATGTACAAGAGGTTCCAATCAGGGTAAATGGACAAATCAGCACATTCATATAGAAAGGAAGAAGTAAAAAATGTCTCTCTTTATAAATGACATTATCTCCTATAGAAAATCCTAAGGAATGCATGAAATACTATTAGAACTAGAAGCACAATTTAAAAAAATAAGCTAAAATGGAATCCAAAACCAATTTCAGGACTCCAGAGATAGTCCAGTGAGTAAGCACTAGCCTCACATGTTGCCAAACCAGTTCTATCCCTCATCACCACAATTACCTCCCACTGGCCCCTCACTAATTCCTGAGTACAGGGCCAGAAATTAGACCTGATCCTCATTAGATTGACACACACACCCCAGAATAAGAAAAACAGTTTCACTTACAATAGCATTGAAAATAGTTAAGATAAGTATATTGAAAGCCGTAAAAATTTCACATTATACAAATAACAGACTCTGCTATAAGAAATTTATAATCTGGGTTTGGGGAGACCCCATGTGGAAGGCCTTCTCCCTAACTTGGGTGCGCTGGGAGCCTTGATAGGCCCCCAGTCGTCCCCTCTTCTGCCCCCGGCCTCCAGGCCTTCCTGGGGTGGCAGCCCAGGCGGCCAGACAAGGTGGGTGTTGGGGGGTTCCTCCTGGATGGGGTCCCAAGCTTTCCCCGCCCTTCCCTCAGCTCTAGGGAGGGAAGGGCACAGGGTGGAGGGCGGGCAGATCCTGGCTTCCGGCTCTCTCTCGATCCTCTCTTGAGCTGGAGGCTAGCTCTAGCCGGCATGAGGTTGGAGGAGACCCATGTGGAAGGCCTTCTCCCTAACTTGGGTGCACTGGGAGCCTTGATAGGCCCCAGCTGTCCCCTCTTCTGCCCCCGGCCTCCAGGCATCCCTGGGGTGGCAGCCCAGGCGGCCAGAAATGGTCAGTCCTAAATTGGGATGTGCTGAGATTTGCTAGGTTGCATAAGTTTGTCACTGTCAATTTTTGACCAGTCTACATGTGGAAAACTGTGCATCCCGCACGCACTGCATGTATTAAGAGTATTACCTATCCTTATGTTATGTTTTGCATGTCCAAAATGTCCATTTTGTATTCTGCCCTTTCCCACACCCCTACAAAGCTCATTTTTACTCCTTAATTCTCTCAACCCCCAAACATCACTAACCCACATTACTCTTTTTAACTTCAGTACTGCACAATCCTAATCACAGACCAAAGCTATGCATTGTGTGTAACAACCCCCAACTATTTCAAAAGACATAAAATGGACAGATATTTCTTTTGAATATTTTATGTGTTTTTTTTTCTGACAGCTATAAGTCTTACTAAATATTCTCTTATACAGTGACGATTCTAACCACTTTTTATCTTCTTTTTGTGAGCTGCTCAATAAGGAATTTTGGTGAAAGAGTCCCCCAGTTTAATGCTTTTGAATGAACCATGTCATGGGGATTGTTGGACTTGTTCTTATGGCCCCCATATGCACAAATAACGCCACTTGGCATTGTTCCTTTTTTGCATAGGCACATTAAAATGGGAAAATACTATACATACAAATAAGATCTTATCTAATAGAGATTGGAACACACAAATCTTGTAGTGCAAAGGGAACTTACACCTGAACATTGACATAACGACCTGACACAGGCCTCAGAAGAATGGGCATTTTCCATTCACCCCTGAACCAAGGAAGCCATTCACAAAACATCCATTTGTCTATTACATCACCTGGAAGCAATCCTCTACCACGGAAGACCCTACCACTGCTTAGACATCGACCTGCTCAAAAGAGACCTCCCTTAACACTGAGAACACTTAACAACAACAAAGACCTGCTTACAGGACAGGGCTCTCTGCATTGCCCTTTAATTGTGAGGTGAAACTAGAGGACCCTCCACATCCTGACTTCAATGTAGGATATGCAGATTCCAGGATCTTTAATATAGAAACATGATACCAACAACAGAGACTATGTGAAAAATAAAAATGTGTTGGCACTACAGACAATGTCTTGGATTGGACGATCTAGCTTGCCTGGAGCCTAGAGTTGGTCTTATGCCAGGAAACTTCAGGGGTAAGGTCTCTTTGTATTTAGGCCAAGGTTATTTCTTTCCATGCCCCTCATATTTTGGTGGGCCTATGCAAACAGCAATTGCCACTCTAACACCATTTTTACTGTGCTCCTTTGACTCTAATCCTTAAAAAAAAACAACCACTTAAACTTTTGAGGTTAACTTAAACTAATATGCATGTGCATGGAAATGTAAAAAAATACTATGCCTCTAATGTCTAAGGAGTTACATAATAAGTTTTATGGCTTTAGATTGCCTTGTCTGCTGCTAAGAAATATTTTAATGTATTACAATCTGGGGACTTGAGGGACAAAGTAATTGTACATGGATTCTGTTTTATTTATCTTAATGTTCTTTGGCTGAAAGTTCAAAGTTAAGATATCAGCAAAGAGATTTCTTCTGAGAATTATGTTACGGGTGATTGTCCTTCCACTGTAACTTTACCTTGTCCTCTTTCTTTGCATCTTTGTTCTCATAATTAAAAATAAAAAATAAAAAAAGAAATTTATGATCTAAATAAACAAGAAAAATATTTTGTGTTGATGAAACAGAATTAATATGGTCAAGATGAAATTTTCTTCCCAAATCAACCTATAGGTTCTATATAATGTAGACTTTATCAGAATCTCATCTGTCATTCCTGTGAAAATAAATTAATATAAATATAAATGGATATCATTATATATTATTATTTATTTTAAATTATTTTATCTACTGTATACTCAAGTATAAGCCCACCTGAATATAAGCAAAACTGAGAAAACTTAGTGACTCGAGTATAAGCTGAGTGGAAAATGCAGCAGTTACTGGTAAATTTCAACAATAAAAATATATACCCAAAACAACTACAGTAATTGAGGAATCAGTATATTAAATATTTTTAATATTTATTGCTAAAGAAAAACTGTTAACTAGCAACAATAACTTTAAATAAAGTGCAGAAAACCATAGCTTAACAGGTAATCGAGCTAAATCACAAAGGTTAAAATCCTTCATCACTGGATTCCTTATCATCATCATCATCTGCATGTTCAGAATATCAGCTATATCTGATGTGAGGGTATCAGCATACACATGGTCATCATCACTGAGTTCACAGATATCATCATCACTGCTATAGGTCTCATACAAAGAGCAGAATATTGTGGGTTAAATAGTTCAGTGGCATCCAGTTCATTTCAGCCACCTACTTCTTCAACTCAGCCATGACTTGTGGACTGAACTGAAGCACCGCCCCTTCCAGCAGACGGCAGAAGACGACTGGAGACTATGTGCATTTGATTCGGCAAGGACTTAATTTTGTTCCAGAAAAACTCATCTTATACTCGAGTATATATCGTATATTATTATTATTATTATGGTTTTTGGGCCACACCCATTAATACTCAGGGGTTACTCCTGGCTATGCATTCAGAAATTACTCCTGGCTCAGGGGACTATATGGGATGCTGGGGATAGAACCGAGGTCCATCCTGGGTTACTCATGTACAAGGCAAACACCCTACCACTGCGCTATCGCTCCAGCACCTATATTATTTATTTTATATTGCTATTTATATTATATATTATTATTAATAGTATACATAGCACTTTGACACTGTATACAAAACCTAACACAAAATACATCTAAGACCTAAATATAACAGCTAAAAGTATACTAAAACAAACAGAAATGATTTCTAAGCAACTCCATATGTGTCCCAAACTGTTCCCCCTCCAAAAAAATTGTTATATTCTCTGACATAAAGAAAAGTTGAAAGCATTATATCAAAGAAACAAATCAATCACAGAAATCCCATATGCTATTGGAATCTATATGAATATTTCAGAGTAAGTAAATATGTAATAAATAATAAAAGCAGATTAACAGTTGCTTAGGGTAAAGGAGAATAAGGACATGGGAGAAAGAACATGAAGTTTCTTTTGAAGTATTGAAAATACTTTACAATTTACATAGTCATGTGAATATACTGAAAATTCACTCTGTTGTACAGTTTATTACAGGGATTCCATGGTAGAAAACAAACTATACCACAAACTTGTTATTAAATAAAACAATGGAGTGACATCCTATTAAATATTCCTCAAAACTGTCAAGATCATCAAAGATAAAATGTTGAGTGGCCAGAGTAATCATGTAGCAGGTAGGGTCTGTTCCCTGTGTGCACTGCACTTCAGTTCCATCTAACATTCCATAGGGTCCCCATAACCTAAGCAGGAGTGATTCCTGAGCACAGCCAGGTGTGCCTCTCCAAAATAAATAAATAAGACAAGAACTTAAAGAGATTGTCATAAGTGAGGAGAAAAGAATGAAACCTGCTGACTATGTGTGATGTGGCATCCCTGATAAAATCCCAGAAGAGGCCTGACCTAGTAGGGTAGCGCTAAGGATGCCTGTGAGTTCACAGGCAATTAGATGGCATTACTATGGTCTTATGTGCTACCAATGTTGCTTGTTGAACAAAGATATCACAGTAATAGAAGATGCCAACAAGAGAAACTGTGTGATGTCTATACAGAAATTGTACTGTCTTTGGAACTTCT